>NC_057735.1:27025960-27065968 GCF_004010195.1 Chiloscyllium plagiosum
TGAGGAGTGACCTTATAGAGGTTTACAAAATTATGAGGGGCATGGATAGGGTAAATAGGCAAAGTCTTTTCCCTGGGGTCAGGGAGTCTAGAACTAGAGGGCATAGGTTTAGGGTGAGAGGGGAAAGATATAAAAGAGACCTATGGGGCAACCTTTTCACAAAGCGGGTGGCATGTGTATGGAATGAGCTGCCAGAGGAAGTGGTGGAGGCTGGTACAATTTCGACATTTAAGAGGCATTTGGATGGGTATATGAATGGGAAAAGTTTGGAGGGATATGGGCTGGGTGCTGGCAGGTGGGACTAGATTGGGTTGGGATATCTGGTCGGCATGGACAGGTTGGACCGAAGGGTCTGTTTCCATGCTGTACATCTCTATGACTCTAAGTCATGGGGGCGCACAGTTCAGAAACAGGCCCTTTGGGCCAATTCATCCTTGCTGACCAGATTTCCTAAACTGAACTAGTCCATTTGTCTGTGTTTGGCCATATCCCTTTAAATATTTCCCATCCATGTACAGTACCTGTTCAAATGTCTCTTAAATATTGTGATTGTACCCACCTCTACCACCTTCCCTGGCAACCCGTTCCACGTATGCACCACCTTCTGGGTGAAAACTTTGCCTGTCAGGTTCTTTCGCCTCACACTTTAAACTTATGCTCTCTAGATATGGACTCCCCCTACCCTGTGAAAAGATCCATTCACCCTATCGACGCTCTCATGATTTTTATAAACCTCTTTATAAAGATCACTTATCAGCCTCCTACACTCAAGGGAAAATGTCACATTCTTCCCTCCAATACCAGTAACATCTTTGAAAGTCTTTTTGGCACCATTTCCAGTTTCATAACATTATTTCTATAACAGGCCAACCAGAATTGTATGCAGTATGCCAAATGTGGCCTTACCAATGTCTTATACAGCAGCAACATAATGTCCCAATTCCTGTAATCAGTCTCTGACTGATGAAAGCAAGCATGCCAAATATGGTCTTCACTGCCCTGTCTACCTGTGACGCCAGTTTCAAGGAAGTATGTACCTGTACCTCTAGGTGTCTCTGTTCGACAAAATTCGCCAGCCTCACCATTAACAATCTAAGTCCTGCCCTGGTTTGTCTTACCAAAATGCAACACCTCACATTTATCTGAATTAAACTCTATGTACTCTGCCTTCATCCATCTTCTTGGTCACCTCTTCAAAAAAACTCCATCAAATTTGTGAGACACAATTTCCCACGCACAAAGCATATTCCTAATCAGTCCTCACCTTTCCAAATGCAGGTAGATTCTGTCTCTCAGAAATCCCTACAACAACTTACCCACCACTGATGTTAGGCTCACCAGTGTTGTTTCCTGGCTTTTCCTTGCAGCCTTTCTCAAATAATAACACCCTCCAGTCTTCCAGCACCTCCACCCATGGCTCTCAACAATACAAATACTTCTGCTAGGGGTTGCCAAGTCAGTGCCAGTATTGTAACTGTTCTGGAACAGCTTGGTGAGGGCACAGCTAGTCTTCAGTATGTGATTACGTCCATTCCAGCTGTCTGTGAGTTTGTAACCTTCAGGGTTCACTCAGTTCCACGGGAACTACATTTCACTGTTTCAAAATATCTGAAATGTTCAGTTTCACCCAGCAATTGGAAAGGGGAAGTGTTGTTATTGTCAGGTTTTTACCAGGTCATGGAGTTCATGGCTCACTGAAGAGGACTTCAAAAGTTACACAGTCAGTTGGACAAAGGGAGAGAGACTCCATGTTGCAGTGCTGCTGGGAAGCCCAGTCAAAGCTGCTCCTCACTAACATCTGGGGCCTGTGCCAAAATTGAGAGAACTGTCCCACAGATCAGTCAAGTAACAGCCTGACATAGACCTACAGAATTATACCTTACAATATACCAGACACTATCCGTGTAGTTTAGCTTCCTTCCCAGCAGCACTGCAACATGGTGTCTCTCTCCCTTTGTCCAACCGAATATGTAACTTTTGAAGTCCTCTTCAGTGAGCCATGAACTCTGTGACCTGGTAAAAACCTGACAATAACAACACATCCCCCTCCCCATTGCTGGGTGAAACTGAACATTTCAGATGTTTTGAAACAGTGAAATGTAGCACCCTTGGAACTGAGTGAACCCTGAAGGTTACAATCCCACAGAAAGCTGGAATGGATGTTATCACATACTGAAGACCTGTGTTTCAGAACTAGCTGTGCCCCTCACCAAGCTGTTCCAGAACAGTTACATCACTAACTGGCATTGACTTGGCAACCCCTAGCATCACTAACTGGCATTGCTATATACAGTGACTTGTTGTTATCCGGTCTGGTTTCATTCCTTTTATCAGGTTTGTTGTGATTAAATACAATGGAATAGCTTGCTATGCCATTTCAGTGGACAGTTAAGAGTCAACCACATTGTCATGGATATGGAATCACATGGAGGCTAGATCAGGCAAAAAGAAAAGGCAGATTTCCTTCCCTAAAGGATACTGGTGAACCAGATGGAGTTTTATGACAATCAGCAATGGTCAACATTACACTGGCTCTTAATTCCATCTGCAGCAACTGGATTTGTATCAATGTCCCAAAGCATTAGCTTCAGTCTATGGATCAGTTGTACAGTAACAACACCACTACCTAACCTTGCCCCTCTTCTACTATTATGACAAGTTGTAATACTTTAGTCAACAAGACAAGGACATTGACTGGTTTCTTATCCCTCACAGACATTGAAATGTAGTAGGATACAGATTCCAAGCTGGAAAATAAGATTGGAAAGAATGTATTAAAAGTTGGATACAGTGGCAGAAATGTGTAATGAAGATTTCCCACCCCATTTCCCTGCAGCAGCAATGAAACTATGCTGTACAGTGGAACAGAATCAAGAAAGCTTCAAAACACCAGCATCAAGCAATACACTTTGGCTCCTTTGAACACAAACTGTCAAGTTACACTTGTTACTGAGTCATACAATTGGTTCTCCTCCCTGAGTATCTTCTGCAATGCCAACCAGTGTGGCTCAAATATAACCTTGTTAGAAACTAAAATGTGGCCTTAATATGTAAAACATTTGGCACAGCAAGCCTTTGGAGTGAACAATAAACAGTTCACTAATGGAATACATGCCAGGAGCTGAAGTGGATGCCACATTTCCAGATCTTCCCAACTGACATAAAACGCAAAAGTAACAAACTATTAGCATGGGCCAACAAACTTATGTCTCTATATTTATGAAGAAATAAAATTATACTGAAGCAAGACAAATACTTTAACTTATATTGCACTGCACTTCCTCCAGATGAAAAACAATACAGGTTTCAAAGTCTGTAAAATGTTCCTTTGGAACTCTGAGTTGCACATTCATGATAAAAAAAAAGTTACATGGGACTGAATTTATGACACTGGTTTAGACCTACTGCAGATCAGCAAAGTAGGATGATACTGAGGAACGAAAGCTGCTGGCTCAAGCCATTTACCACCCATATGTTTCCAGTCCAAGGTCGCACAAAAGGTAAAATGTTGGTAATTAATACATACCATAAATCACGCTGTATAAGTTGACTCAGTATATATGGCAGTCCCATTTTCTACAAAGTGTGTCTAGGTCTACAGTCGTCATATAAATCTCACCCTCTGACCCCCAGCCACTTCTGACAATAAATTTCCTCAGTTCCTGGTTTATTATAATTTCAAAATCATCAATTGTTAAAAATGTAGAAATGCAGAAAGACCGTATGAATCCAAAGACACCTTTGGAAATAAAAGTGACTCAGTGGTTAGCACTGCTACCAGGGAGCCGGGTTCGATTCCAGCCTCAGGCAACTGTCTGTGTGGAGTTTACACATTCTCCCTGTGTCTGCCTGGGTTTCCTTCGGATGCTCTGATTTCCTCCCACAATCCAAAGATGCGCAGGTTAGGAGAATTGGCCGTGCTACATTGCCCATTATGTTCAGGGATGTGTAGGTTAGGTGCATTAGTCAGGGATAAATATAGAGTGGGGTTACTCTTTGGATGGTTGGTGTGGACTTGTTGGGCCAAATGGCCTGTTTCCACATTATAGGATTCCATCAACACTGAACTTCATAGTTCCATGAAAAAAGATGACCTACAACCTTAAAAAGTAACTTATTGAAACCATGTTGAGAATTTACAACAAAATGTATGTGAGATTTTTCATCCTGATTATTAACACTTTCCTTACTGTTTTATATGAATTGTAAAACTCTGCGGTGGTCAAATTTCTATGGGTGGTGTTGGTACATTTTACCATAGCAACTCTAGGGATTGCTGTAGCCCACAGTGGTTCTGTTGGGACCTTTTTACTCGATGAAACTCAAGGCAGAGACACTAATGGAGAGTAAAAGCGCCTTAATGGCAGTTGAAGTTGGTGCACATTTGAAAAGAGTCTCTGTTGTATTAATAAATGAATAGTTTTTAGATAAGCTAATGTGAATGATTTCGATTGATTTGTAAACAGTTTCTATGGAGTTACATGTGTCTCAATTAATCAAATACAAATTAATGGTCCCCTAATTTGTTTTGTTATTAGTGAATTATAATATAGGAAGGAAAATGCTTTGAAATTTGCAATTGAGTTTAATATAGGTTACTTGCTTGGTTACTTGCAGAGTGTAGTTAGATGGACAGACAGTGACTGGTTTTGGCACAAGTTTTCTACTGCAATATATGAGAACAAACTAAATTTTGCAAGTAAAATAATGAAAATATTCCTGCTCCCAAGGAGAGTTCAGCTTTTGTGCCTTTTCATGTGAGCAGTGTACATTTGTTCTGTGTCTCGAATATAAGGCTAAGTGTTTACTTTCCTTTTTGCAGCCTGGTCTGACACATTTTATACTTGCTATTGAAGTCAACCCCTGCTTTGGGAAGAAGGCTGAGAGGCTTCGGGGGTAGACACAGACTGCAATCTATTGCATTTTTATAAGCCTTTCAGACTCCTGTCTCCAGCAAGGTACACACCTTCAGGTCAAAACAAAGCCACATGTGCTTTGTTTGCAAGGCATCCAAATGGTGAAGCCATTACAGCAGATTAAGTGCAAGTACATAATAGTCCAATGACCAACAGAAATTATTTCTATCAATTGTGGACTTTATTTTTGCTAATATATTAAGTAATATAATAAATGTGAGCCATTGTCCCCATATATCATACTCCCCTACTTCCACAACCACCTGAATCAGCAAATTAGACAGCTTTGTATTCGACATATTACATAAATATATAACAGATTAATGAAATTTTCTCCAAGATGGTACATTGTTCCTCTATATTCTTTCTAATAACAGATATTTTAAATCAGCTTACCCTGTGGATTATTCCAGTTGAATGAATATACTGAAAGAAAAATGAATAGTATCTATTATCACAATATTGTTATAATTATTTCACTTAATTAAAATGTTCTTGTTTCATTCATAGTAAATTCATCAAATCAGAATCTTCAGATGTAACTCTGTGCAAGTTTCTGTGAATTAAAATTGGGCCAGTAGTTTCAAAATAGATGAAATGTAAAAAAATCTATCCGGCAGGTACATGGTGTAGTGCATTGATATGTAAATATGCTGTGTTACATAGTAACACAAGACAGTTTCATAAACCCAATTTGGCATACTGACTGCTTCAAATTCCTACAGCTTGTTAGAAGAGAAAAAAAAGTGAGTGATGGCTACATCTATACAGCAATTCATCTTTCTGAGTTATCCTCAAAAGTAGAAGAGATAAGAATAATTGCAATTGGCTGCCAGGATCTCCCTTTGGAGAGAGTTGATTGTTATAGTGGCCTTTTTTTTCCAGAAAGGGGCGAAAAATAGAACAGGCATCATATAATCATGCAGCATTTGCCTTGAAAGTAGAAATTCAGATAGATTCAATGGTCACTATTTGAACTATGTTGCTGGACCATACATCTGACATACCCCATGGTCTCCCTGGTTCAAATTCCCTAGGTTGTCCTGGGGTCTCAGAAACCAGGGTTAAAAATGTTATTGATTTTTTTTTTCTTTTTGTATCAATAAAAAGAAGATCTGGGCTATTATCAACGATAACATAAGCTGTGATGAAAACTTGCATGTGTGTTTTTTTCTAGTGCTATCTATTTTCTTCTCTTCTACATAATCTCTACTTGTGAATTCATATCAAAAAACAAAGTTCTATTTAGTGCAACAAATTTTTTTTCACATTTTAATAGGAATGACTTGGCAACAATTAACGTCACATTTCTTTTCATTACATTTCGCTAAACTAAACTTTATCAACACTTAAACAGCATTAACGAAATAAACTTTCTCATGATCTTGGGTTTAAGGGTTAGCAAGAATATGCCTCCTTGTTTTGAACTCCCCCACCCTAAGGAAAAGACCCTTGTCATTCATCCTACCTATACTACTCGTGAATTTTGTAAACCTCCTACACTCGAGTGAAAAATGCCTCAGCTTTCAAGTCTATTTTTATATCTCAAACCCTACATTCCCGCAACATCCTGGTAAATCTTTTCCGAACTTTCTCCAGTTTAATAATATCCTTCCTGTAACAGGGTGACCAGAACTGCACACAGGCCTCACCAACGTCCTGTACAATCTTGACATCACATCCCAACTCCCATACTCCAAAGTCTGAGCAATGAAGGCAAGCATGCTAGATGCCTTCTTAACGAACCTGTCTACCTGTGATGCAAATTTCAAAGAATTATGTACTTGAACTCCTAGGTCTCTATGTTCCAAAACAATACTCAGGGCTCTACCATTAATTGTATAAGTCCCGTCCTTGTTTGTATTACCAAAATACAACACCTCACATTGATCCAAATTAAACTCCATCTGCCACTCCTCAGTCCATTGACCCAATTGATCAAAATTTCTTTGTAATCTTAGATAACCTTCTTCACTGTCCACTATCTACCATATCACCAATTTTGGTGTTGTCTGCAAACTTACTAACCATGCTTCCTAAATTCTCATCCAAATCATTTACAGAAATGACAAACAAAAGTGGACCCAGTACCGAACCAGGTCTCCAGTCCTAAAAACAACCTCCTACCATCGCCCTCTGTCTCCTACCATTAAGCCAATACTGTATCCAATTGGCAAGCTCACCCTAAATCCCATATGATGTAACTTAATTAATTGTCCTACCATGCAGAACCTTGTCAAAGGGTTTACTGAAGTCCAAGTAAACAACATCTACCACTTTGCCCTCAATCATTTTGGTTACTTCATTAAAAAACTCAATCATGTTTGTGAGACACGATTCTCCTCACATAAAATCATGCCAACTATCCCTAATCAATCTGTGTTCACACTGAGATTTTCAATGTGGACAGTTAGAATTCTAGCAACCTAAAGGGAAATCCAGCAACTCTAAAGAGCACAAACATTATAATGAATCTTGGTTTCAAGCAGCATATTCCCTTTTGATTATGAGCATTAAATATCTTTCTCTGAAAACTGAAATATCTGATTTATTTGTTCTGGGCAAAACAAGGATAGATGTCGATAATGTGTTACATTTGCAAAGGAGCCTGTGTACAACAAAAAATTTATATTTCAATATAATTAATTTATCACAATTGTATCAGTCTTTACTGTTGACAAATAATATCTGCCTTGAACACCAACAAACCTTATCCGTCTGGACACCAACAAATGTTCCAATCGATGGATTCATCCTTAAAAATGGTACACATACCACTATTGAAGACAATATTAATACTGTAAATCAGCTTACAAATCCTTGTAATTGAAATGGCAGCATACATTTCACAACGTAACAGGTGAAAGTCTAACATGATAATGCAAAGGCAGTCAATAAGGAAAGACAGGAAATGACAATCTTTCTTAAGCAGTCCATTAGCAAAAGCATCATATTTTAATAATGTTAATGTTGTACATGGAATCACAGACATTCACCCTGAAGTGTCTGTGTTTGCTCTTTTGTAGAACGATCCAATTAATCCCACTTGTCTGCTCTTGTACCCCTTCAAGTATTTATCCAAGGGCTGACCCAGTATTACCATAGTATCTGATACCATTCAGAAAATGTGCAAAAAGCCATTTGACGTGACTGAACCTGCACAACCCTGCTACTACATACTTATGCATTAAAATAGAATTTAAATATATTGTACTTTCATTTCATAATTTATTTTCATAATAATACATTGCAACAATGTGTCAAACAAAACAAGTTATCGACAGCTTTTTGTTTCTTACCTTAAGACCTTTCAATATCTGATATAAAATGTATTGTATTTTGTCTTCCGATAGCTTTCCCATGACTTTGCTCAAATCAGCATCCATATATGGCATAACTAAGTAGCTAAAGATAAAATATTCAAGGTAAGGTGATCAATTGTTTATGTTAAATAACTATTAGCTACATAAGTTCAGTCAACATATATCACATGAATTTCAGATTACATGTGTTTAGATCAGTGCAATTATTTAAAAATAATCTGTTATGGCGTACCAATTCTCGATTCCACTTCTATCAGATTTTAAGTCATAAAACACCAATCAAAACTCAGGCTAATTTGGACAACGACAACTTGGGAAAAAGCGATCACTGATATCAGGGACTTGACAATACAATAGCAATGATTAATAAAATATGATCCTTCTAAAGTCATAGTACACGTAGTTCCTTTATGCAATGGCTGCATTCTTGTGCAACCCCATGTTATAGAGAAACCGGGCTTTAGAAACAGCGCTTAAAATGTTGCTGATCTAATCGTGTTACAGCTAGCGCACGGTTTAAAAATTTACGCTTTAGAAACAATGTCCCCAGTTTGTTAATCACGTTATAACAAATTCGCATTAACAAAACGTGCATTATAGCAGAACAACCTGTGTCAAATTTGAGCAGTGAGTCACCACTTCAATTCCAGCCCAATGCTTACATCATTCCTTGTAATTAGATGGGTTGGTCATCACTCAGATACCATTCCAATTAAGTGCTAAGTTATTTTCATATTTTGAAATGTTGCACGGAAACTGCAGCCCTGATAGATTTAATGACTCTACGTGACTTTGGCAGCTCTGTTACATAGACTATATATTTTCATAGCACTTACAAATCATTAAATCCATCCAGTGTACGAGCTGGTGTGAAAACATCAATGAGACCAATAACCTGGAAATGAATTGTAGAGTATTTAGGCAGGATCTGTCTTGCATTAACCATTTTTCACCAACTCCTATGAAAACTAAATATATTCTGTTTTAAATGGCGTTACTTATTTTGTTTCTAAAACTTGACCACAAATCTCAACCTCAGGAAAACAGTTAGACTGTAGACAAAAAGAAATTGGATTATCAACATCTGGGGGAAATTTTTCAATTTCCTGAACTTTTCCTTGTCCAAATCAGGTTTTCCAAGCTCTATTTCCTACTCACAGCACACACATTTTTCTTGAATCAAAAATAAATGTTCGACATTTTTGTTTGGAATTTGCTTCTAAAGGATTTGGGGTGTAATCTCAATTCAGTCTGTTGACCTCAATTGTCCAAGGTCAGACATAATGATAGACAAGACTGTGAACCTGTCGGTCAATCTTGTCCTGTGAAAATGCATCAGGCTACCAAAGTTGTAATTTAAAGTTCTTTCAGCTAGCACCAATATAAAATAGTGAATTTTTCAAGAAAATAGGTATTGCTGAGAAAGAGAAAGGAAACGAAACAACGTTTTATTCTATAGTTCATTGCAAGAGCAATCTAAAACGCCTGACTCGCTAGCTTGAAATGTTCGCTCGATAAGTAAGTCTTCACAATGATTTTATAATACCGAAAGCAAACAGATATTGCAGCACAACAATTTTTCATAACATATATCTAAAACGTATTCATGTAAATTAACAAATATATGTATTACATGTGAATGTTTTATTATACTTCAATCAGCCCTTTGAAATGTTTTTGGCATTTCAAACAAAAGCCATTCTAACATCACTTTTTTTGCACTAAGCCTTTAAATACGTCAGTTTTTCTCTATTCTAGTTTAACAAGTTACATTCTTCATGTTTCCTTGATCTGTACGTATGTTGGAGATTTTGGACATCCAACGACAGCTGCTCAATTCAGTTGAGCTCAATTTTCAGGTCTATTCCACACAGTGTAAACTCACATTTCAGTACAACACTGAAGTAGCACTGCATAGGCAGTAGGACCATATTTTCCATCTGATTTAAAAGTTCATGTGAGGGTAACAGACTTCGTGATGCTATAGTTCTTCCTTTGTTCTGGCTAATATTTAATTCCTGAGACCGACTAAACACATCTGCCTGAAACTTACCAGAAACTGGCTAAGTTTCAATTTTGGTGGGCTTTATGGAGGGTTTCTCTTTCTCTGAAGCCTCGTGAATTTTCCCATGTTATCTTTCTGAACTCACAACATTACCTTTACATCATGCTTCTTTGGCAGAAGCACTAGCTCCTGCCTGGGCCAGCCAGGATCCCTGGCACCAGTGCTATCTTTAAAGCCCAACATGCACCAAGCCAATAATCCATAGCTGCCTGCACAGTTCCTGTCAATTCACCCAAACACGTTGGATAGAGGAAATAATCTAGGCATGCTTGGGACACTACAAACATTGCATAGTTACAGGTTATTTCTAATGATACATATTCAAACACTAAAGAATACAGAATAATAATTAAACATGTACAATGTTCTTCCCTATCCAATTATCCAAAGTTTATCTTCTTCAACAGGATCTCACTGTGAACAAAGCTGGAGGGTATATGCAATCTTGTAGTGACTGGAATTGTTATAGTATACCACACAATTAAATAGTAGTGATCTTTCAATGCATTTCTCAAAAAATACAAAAAAAATCTCCAGTCCATTGTTTATCAAATTGTTTCTCATTGTTGTGGTTATTTTCTCATGCTCTGTATACAATTTACCCAATAGTGCCAGAATTTCCTGTAAAGGGCATGTAATTGCATTCTTCGGTAATTAAACTCTTACCTTGTGCGCTATTGCTCAACATTTTCGCCTATCATGTTGCTGAAACTGGTAACAACAAGGGAATACACAAAAAAGCAAAAACTGGAAAAACTCAGCAGGTCTGGCAGCATCTGTGGAGAGAAAGCAGAATTAACCATCTGTTCATTTCCATAACAGAATGGAGTTGGCAGTGTCTGGAAGATAGCTAATTAAAAGTTCTACCTGAATGCAAAGGTCCACATGGTTCAGACTGCCATGATGATGAGCTTTGAGAAGGGAAAGTCCAATGAAAGCCATTGCAACCTCAGGTAACAGGGTTTCCAAGATATCCCTGAAAGTGTCAGCCACAAGATAGTCAGCACCAAACTGAGAAACAGACAGTGGATGGTAGAGGTAGCCAGCCCTGAAACTGATGCAGGTAAAACACTGGCACTACTTTTCACCACACAGAACATGATTGGGAGCTAACATTCAGATCGAAGAGACTGAGTTCGTGAAGAGTTAAAGAAAGCCAGAAGGGTCACTTAACTGGGCTTAGTGGAAGGAGTCTCCAGTGTAATTTTAAATTCTGAGATTATAATTACTTGGCTCGGAAAATAAAATGGAAACAAGCTCTCAGGAGCCAAGTATGAAATGGGACTGATTTCCAGAGGCCACTTAAGTGATAGCATAAAGTATAAGAATAACAGATTTTCAGTTGTGTTGAAAGCTAAATGGGGAATTGTCATCTCTAGTTTACAGTATAAATTGCCTGCTGAATCATGTTGAGATAACACTGCTTTTCACTTGCTTGTTGCAATCCTTTCAATCAGTCACTTGAAGTTTAAGTTCTTCTTTTTAAAGAAGTATTCATCATGTGAATTATTGTGAACAACAATTAGCACACAGTCATTGAACACCACAACAGTTATGTTAATATGGAAGGGAGTTGCCAATGTAAATAGCCCAGAGAGATGCTGAAGGGTTTGCAGTTGATCATGACAGGTCCCAGGGACAGGTTGACCATGAATCTGCCTCAGAAAGGTCACCTCCGTCCTTCATCATTTTTCTTTCAGCAGCCAACTGGAAAATTTGTGGGTCAGTAGCTTCAGCTTCCCCCTCCCCTCCCCACAGGCACAGCCCCAAACTATTAACTTGGTTTGGACTGCTAACTTCATTTTAACACTTACATCAATTTTTAAAGCATAAAAATCCATTTTTAAGATTTGAATGATCCTGGCTCATGGAGGAAGTTTTGCAAAGATCCATTTTTTCTATTCAGAGCTTGAGGCCCAATTTAGAAGAGTATTTGGCAATAGCTTAATCATGTTACTTTCTGCAACTTGTGGTGTGGAACATTTGCAGCTTTTAAAGAGAAATAGTGGAGTGATTTAAATTCTTTGCTTTACTCACTCATTGTTGCAAGTATGTTCAATTAAGTTACTTTTGACTTACTTTAACACAATTAAATATTAAATTGCAAACCCTGTAAATATTTCACATTCAAATGCAATGCTTCCAAAAGATATGATGGACAGAACCTTAAACCATTTTATATCTTGTATGCATTCCTAGTTAGGCAGCAGCAGATTCCCAATTGGCACATTGTTTTTGTTATACACCTTATCAACAGCCCCACTCATTACTGGTTGTGAACTTATAAAACTCACTACACAAACGGGCCATCAGGAAAGCTTGACATGGAAACCATAGTGAGTTGCTAGCAAATTGAACTTGCCACTTGCTCCAAAAATCTCTGTTAGGCACCAAACCATGGATACATTCCACAGGCACGGCCACTTGCACTTCACGTCCACAGACATTGGCATTCGACATGCCAGCATCTGCGAACCTTCATGGCACATCTCTGATCAACTTACAGGATACTTCTTCACTTTATTGCTGCACATCTGGCTGCGCTGGCAATTATCAAGGACACTTTGCACTCAAGGACATGCACCAGCTCACAGACTGGATCAGGCTGCATGTCTCTGCTCTTTGCTCACTGTCATAGGGCTCGTTCATTCTACCAGAATACTCACAGCATCCCCACCTTGAAATGCCTTTTTGCGTTTTCCTCTCTGGGGGTCCCAGCACAGTAAGTTAAGGGCAGCTTCCAATGTTAGTCTAGGCACTGGTTGGGTGGGTCAGGTCAAGATCTTTTGCTTTTAAGGGATGAGGAGCCAAGTGATTTACAACACACCTTGAAGCTTTCTGTCCTATTATGCACTTCTTCGCTGTTGGAATGAGAGAGAATGTGTGAATACAGAAGATGGAAGTGAGTGATACAGCTATTACTGTTGGTGCTGGTGGGAGATTTCCTGAGTGTGCAACTAGACAGTACAGTGGGCACGCAGGGTTAATGGTTTTGTAGGTTGCAATGGGTGTTGGTGAGTGGGGAACATGTTGTTGGCAATCATAGGAGTGGTATAGCATGAGCCTTGGTGGGAACTGGGTGCAGTAGTATGACAGAGTGATTGTGAAGTATCGGAGAGAAGGTGGTTGCACTAATGCTGGCAGAGTGGACACTGACCTTCTTGCTGTATTTCTGGGCATTCCTCTCGATGACTGAAACTGAACTGTCTTGGGTAAAAACCCTGGACCAAGCAGACATGGTCTTGTGTCTTGACCTCCTCTGTTGGTCCTTGGCAAAAAGAACTCCTGTCTATACACCACAGCCAACCAGCAGGACCTCCAGGACCCTGCATACAAAGCAAAGCACCAATTTTTCCCCATCTGACTTGTCCAGGACAGATGTCAGGAATTGTGCAGGGCAGCTCCTGAATGACAGCACTTTGTTTGAGTGCACAACGGCCTTTTAAATATGGCACAATGCCAGGAATACTGCTCAATTCTGGGATCTCCAGTGAGTAGCAAATTGTTCCAGAAACAGCAAATGGTAAGATGGGGTGGAAATTGGAGGTGATACTTGTATGAGACTGAATCGCCAATTAATGCAATAAGCTTGGTAAGATACCGCAAGAAAAGTCACATGGCCTCATGGTGCAAATCACTCCACCAAATTCAACAGACCTGCACTTAGCCATAGTGACAAATGTACAGGTATACAAAAAAACCCTTGCAGTTGTAAAATATATCAATTGCTGATGATATATTTTGCCACAAGGGGGCACAATCTCACAGTAATTGCTGGAGTGTGAGCTCACCTTGTTTGTCCAGCCTCTCAAAAGATACCCAAATAGTATCAAGAGAAAATGGCCTTTCTCAGAAACTCAGCTAATGTTCTGGAGACCTGGGTTCAAATCCTGACATAGCAAATGATGGAATTTAAATTAAATAAAAATATCTCAAATTAAGAATTCACTGATTCCCATGAAACCATTGTTAATTATTGGTAACCCGGCTCACTAATCCTTGAGTGAGGGAAATCTGCCATTCTCACCAGGTCTGGCCTACATGTGACTCCAGACCCATAGCAATGTGGCTGACTCTCAACTGAAATGGCCTAGCAGATCACTCAGGTATATATCAATTACTAGAAATAAAAACAGATGGACTATCTGATATTGACTTCGGCACCGGATATGGCAATGGCAAAAACAACCTTGTCAACCCTGCAAAGTTGACCTTACAAACATCTGGGGTCACAACTGAGAGAGCTGTCTCACAGACTAGTCAAACTCACAGAATCATACCTTACAGACAATATCCTCAGCATTGACTCCGGACCACATGAAGTGTCATAGCTTCAGGTTAAACATAGGGAAAGAAACCTGCTGATTATCATGTACCATTCTCACTCAGCTGATGAATCAGTACTTCTCTAAGTTGAACACCACTGACAGAAAGCACTGAGGGTGACAAGGACACAAATTGTATTCTGGGTGGGGAATTTCAACGTCCACTAAAATAACTCCATGTAGGCCGGTATCCTGTCACCAAATCACCCTTTATTTACATGTGGAGAGTCTTTGACATTGATCCAGCTCCCTCAGAGCCAGCTCACAGAGTGAGCAGAACCTCTGACATTCCCGTTTATCACTGCCAACCAGAGCTCCCTGATTGGACCAGGTTAACAGCCCCAATCAGAGAATTCATATTCTATGATGTCGACATGACTGTGCTCATTACAATCACTACATCCACCACCAAGAGTGGCTCAGCAGTAGTATTACTGATCAAGCTGGTCAGGTCCTAAAAGATATAGCTGCTACAATGCGTCTGCAGCAGGTGGTGAGGGAACCAACAAGAGAAAAAAACTTACCTGACCTCAGCCTGACCAATCTGCCGGGTGCAAATGCATTTGTCCGTGATAGTATCAATGAGAGTGACCATTGCACAGTCCTTGTGGAAACTAAGCCCTGCCTTTACATTAAATATGTTATGTGGTACAATCAGCATGCTAATTGGGACAGGTTCAAACAAATCTAGTAGCTCACGACTAGGCATCCATGAGGCATTGTGGGCCATCAACAGTAGCAGAATTATACTCCAGCACCATCTACAATCTCACGGCCCGGCATATCCCCCATTCAACCATTACATCAAGGCAGGGGATCAACCATTTCAGGAGGCCAAGATGGATCATGTATATCGTAGAAGTGCAGGAGGGCATGCCAGAAGCAGCACTAGGCATACGTAAAAATGAGGTGTCAACCTGATGAAACTACCAAACAGAACTACTTGCATGCCAAACAGCATAAGCAGCAAGTGATAGACAGAGCTAAGCAATCTTACAACCAATGGATCAGGTCTAAGCTCTGCAGTCCTGCCACATCCAGTCGTGAAGGGAGGTGGACAATTAAACAACTCACTGGAGGAGGAAGCTCACAAATATCCCCATCCTCAGCGACAGAAGAGCTCAGTTCATTAGTGCGAAAGATAATGGATTGCAGCTCAGCATTACCTTCAGAAGGACAGCTAGGGATGGGCAATAAATGCTGATCAGCCAGCGATTGACGCATCAGCCTACTACTCTTGATTAACTTTGCAGTGAAATGATCAATGGTTAAGGGTGCTGTGTTTGGTTTATCAAAGTGCCAAACTTTGACAATATGCATTGCTATTTCCATCCCAATCCTCATTCAGCAGAGATAGAAAGAAAATGGATGCTTCTAATTTTCAGAATCCTCAAAGCTGATCACACGCTATCTTTGATGAGGAAAAGTAATGAGATGAGACTGGACCAGAAATGGAACCAAAAGTAGCCAATCACTTTTTTTTAAAACCCATCATTATGCTGTCAATTATATTTGAATCACTTTTCTTAACTATTAATATTTTTACTGCTTAAAAGTTCTAAGATTAATTTTCACTTCCAAAAATACACTCTACAAATGTAAGAAAACATGATAGTTTGTACACAATGTTGACCCATCAAACTGCTTGATGCTTAATTGGCTGGGTTTAGTTTTACCTGCAATGTTCATGCTGTCAAGACTCACAAGCAATGTTCATATCATACTTCTTTCATCCCAATAAATATTGTACAAGCAGTAGGATGAGAATAGATTAGAACTGAGGAATGGAAGGTATCATCCTGTGTCTCTGAATAAGAGTTCATGATACATCTGCCTAAAGTTCCAAGTCTGTAGGCGTTATGGCAACACTTTGGGCCATTACACTTACTTTCCATAAATCTCAGGCTTACTTTATGTTCATGATTGACTGGTAGAAGTTTAAATCAACGAGGAGAAAGTGAGGACTGTAGATGCTGGAGATCAGAGTCGAGAGTGTGGTGCTGGAAAAGCACAGCCGGTCAGGCAACATCCAAGAAGCAGGAGAATTGACATTTCAAGCACAAGCACTTCATCAGGTATGAAGAGCTTATGCCTGAAACGTCGATTCTCCTGCTCCTTGGATGCTGCCTGACCTGCAGTGCTTTTTCAGCACCACACTCTCGATTCTAGTAGAGGTTTAATAAACCTCTGACTTTCTGTGTGCTCATGATTGACCGTAAAGGCTTAATATTCATTACAGTTGAGCGAATGAGTCAACAGAGATCACAGATAAATAGAAATAGTTATTAGAAAGAAAACAGAAAAGCATGAATCGGAGAATGGAGATAACATGTTCTAAACTACTCTACACATTGTTAGTAATTTGGTTGCGTTGGTGTTACTACTATTGCTGTGATTCCTGACTTCAATGTTTTGCACTGCCCTCAGTGAAAATCATTAACATCTGGAAGCAAGAACAGTCAATACCAAATGAACAGCTCCGAGTGACTTTGCAAAAACAGTCAGAAAGCAGCTGGAGTCAACATTATCATGCTGTATAATTCGGTACTTTTTACTGATTTGATTTTTTTTGTTAAAAGCATAAAAGATGTAATGGGCTGGAAGGGTATTGAAAATTAATAGTATTAGTTCACAGTGCACTCATAAATGGTAAATTTATAACATTTGGCAAACAAAGCCAGTAGTGCCCAGCTGTGCCTGTAAAGTCTAATTTAAATCACTGATGCCTTTGATTGTTAAATGACCAAAACAGGGGATAGCGAATATAGGTTTTATTTTGTTTGCTAACATCTAAAATTTTAATCATTCCCTGGCTAATACTTTAAATTAAATATTTTCACATCAACCAAAATAAATGAGACATTTCTTTCACTGTAACTTAGTGGAACAGCTAAGTACAGATTTCAGTAATTCTGCCTGTGGATTGAAATGAATTTATATTGTTTAATTAGCTTCTTACATTCTGTGTGATTGAAGTGCTGTGCTGCTGAGGACTGGCTGGACTCCAGGCTACTATTTTCCTTCCTTCTATCCATGATAAGGCCAAATAATTTAATATGAAACATCATATATACTGTGGACAGATTTAAACATAGCCTTGAACACAAAATTGGTGGGAGTGACAGATGGGTTATTTCTGTGCTGTTTACTGCCCTTTAACAGCAACTACTAGATTTTACAGCAGACACCAGTGATGCAGGATAGAACATTTGGTCATGCAATACCCATTTTGCAGTCACTGACTTAATTATTTATTAAGCCCCAGTGTGACATGTAAAAAGGATGAATACACTTCCAGATAGAGGTCAACTAAGAAGGGGTCTTATATCAGTTTGAAGTCTCCACTGTCCTTGTCCTGCTGCATCTGGTAATACAAGACCATGGCCTTCTAGATACATTAACTCAAATTTCCTTCCTTCATATAGAGCTCATGTGCTGCCCATCCCCAACTTCACATTATAAGGAAGCATGCGGCCATGCATGACCTCCAATTTCCCCAGTTGATTGCTACTGCTCCTGAACCATACCAACCTCTGTTCCTTACCCCTTCTCAGTCAACCTCCAATCACTCCTTCCTCCCATTAACTATGTATCCTCTAATTCTCTGGTTTCACTCTGGCATAAACAATGCCCACACTTCTTTTGGCTTTTCACTATTCAGCAGTTTGTACCAAGCAGTTACTCTGTCATGAGACCCAAAATCTCATGATTGTGCTCCTGGAAGACCATGCCTAAATCTCCAGACTGCTGTGCTTATAGCTGGTACCGATCTCCAATGAAGGTCAGGTTTTAAGACGTGTAGATTACCATGCCACGCCTACTAATTTTTAAAACAGTCAGAGCGACCTCCACATATCTGGCAGGAGATATGTTTCACGAGGTTCATGACAGTAGTTACCATATTCTGTGGAGCAAGAGGAAGCCATTTTGACAGCTCCTGTGAAATGTTCAGTAATAAACTGTGAGGATGGCTGGATATATTTCTGGATCATGAAGACTGCATAGAACCAGGTGGTGCCCTCAGGCTAGGCTGGCAGGGTCTGGTGGCGTGTCCTTCTCTGACTGTTCCCTGGGAAAAGGATGTCCCTCTTCTGTACCACCCCATTAGGACAGGTCAGCTCTTTTTTTTCCCCCCCTCCTAAGACAAATGCCCACCTGAAGAAGTATCTAAGGACTATGTCAAAATTCTGTAAGTGCTCCTTATTGGCCTTCCCTATTATTAGCATATCATCTAAATAAATGGCAACCTGGGTAGACCTTGGAAAATGTTCTGAAAGATTGCACCGGCTGACGATACCCCAGATGGCAGTCTCATACCCTATGAGTATTAACAGTAGCATACTTCTGGGAATCCTCATCTAACCGCAATTGCAAGCACACATGGCTCACATCCAGTGGAGCAAAATACTCTTTAAGCATGTCTGCCATTCCCTTATTTTCAAGTATGAGATGGTACCCTTTTATCTGGAAGCAACCCACTCTTTTGTTAATATTATTTTCTGGATCGACTTCTAAAATCTCATTTTCCTTTATTCTATTCCCAGATGTTCTGTTATGATGCATGTTGAAACTTCCCTTTCTCCTTCCCTCTATACCATGTATATTTCGTACAACATTCTTCAATATGATTCTCTCCTCATTTATTACACTCAACTTTTGATAAACTTTTTTTTGCTCTAAGTTCTTTATTCAACTGTGACTCAATTGGTAACATACTTAATTTTGAGGCACAAGATCAGGGGTTCAAGTTCCACTCAAGAAGTGGAGCATAAAAAAAGTGTGAAAAAGTCAAAAAGTCTAAAAATACTATATTTGAAAACATATTGTATTCACAAAAAGGTAGATGCAGTGACAGCTCAAACAGTTATACTTGGAGACATGGATGACTAAGGCTGGGAACTCAGTGTCTAAAAACATTCAATCTTTCAAAAGAACAAGGAAAATGGTAAAAGGTGGAGTGGTTTTTGTGAAAGATTAAATCAGTACAGGAGTGAAAATACAGTGATATTAGTACATGAAATCTAGATATGGAATCAGTCTGGGTAGAGCCAAGAAGTAACAAGGGGTGGAAATGTTGCTGGGAGTTGTCAATAAGGCTCCAGACAATAATGGTAAGATAGGGAGTGGCATTAAACTCAAAATTAGAGATGCAAACAACAAAGGTGTCACAATAATCATTGGTGATTTTAATATACATATAGACCAGGTAAACCACTTTAGTAATAATACTGCAGTGGATAAATTCCTGGAGTGAATACAAACTGGATTTTTGGACTGATGCATTGAGGAATCAAGGGGAGTGAACTTGGATCAAGCCATCCTAGATTTTGTTTCGTGCAATGGGAGGGGTGTCAATTAGCAATCATGTTGTGAGAGGTCCTTTTGGCAAAAATTATTAGAACATGATAGAATTCTTTATTGAGATAGGAAGTGAGTCCAATTAAAGCAAAATAGAGTCATAGAGATGTACAGCATGGAAACAAACCCTTTGGTCCAACTCATCCATGCCGACCAGATATCCCAACCCAATCTAGTCCCATCTGCCAGCACCCGGCCCATATCCCTCCAAATCCTTCCTATTCATATATCCATCCAGATGCCTTTAAAATGTTGCAATATTACTAGTCTCCAACACTTCCTCTGGCAGCTCATTCCATACACACACTACCCTCTGCATGAAAACATTGCCCCTTAGGTCTTTCCCCTTTCACCCTAAATCTATGCCCTCTAGTTCTGGACTCCCCACCCCAGGGAAAAGATTTTGTCGATTTATCCTATCCATGCCCTTCATGATTTTATAAACCTCTATAAGGTCACCCCTCACCATCCGATGCTTCACGGAAAACAGTCCCAGCCTGTTCAGCCTCTCCCTACAGCTCAAATTCTTCAACCCTGGCAACATCCTTGTAAATCTTTTCAGAACCCTTTCAAGTTTCACAACATCGTTCCTTTAGGACGGAGACCAGAATTGCACGTAATATTCCAGAAGTGGTCTAACCAATGTCCTGTACAGTTGCAACATGACCTCCCAACTCCGATACTCAATACTCTGACCAAAAAAAGAAAGCATACCAAACACCTTCTTCACTATTCTATCTACTTGTGACTACTTTCAAGGAGCTATGAACCTGCACTCCAAGGTCTCTTTGTTCAGCAACACTCCCTAGAACCTGACCATTAAGTGTATAAGTCCTGCTAAAATTTGCTTTCCCAAAATGCAACAACTCACACTTATCTAAATTAAGCTCCATCTGCCACTCCTCAGCCCATTGGCCCATCTGATCAAGATCCCATTGTAATCTGGGTAACCTTGTTTATTGTCCACTACACCTCCAATTTTGGTGTCATCTGCAAACTTACTGACTATACCTCTTACGCTCACATCCAAATCATTTATATAAATGATGAATGTAGTGGACTCAACACCGATCCGTGTGGCACTCCACTGGTCACAGGCCTCTAGTCTGGAAAATAACCTTCCACCACCAGCTTCTGTCTTCTACCTTTGCGCTAGTTCCAAATCCAAATGACTAGTTCTCCCTGTATTCCACGAGATCTAACCTTGCTAACCAGTCTCCCATGGGGAACCTTGTAGAACGCCTTACTGAAGTCCATATAGATCACGTCTACTGCTCTGCCCTTATCAATCCTCTTTGTTACTTCTTCAAAAAACTCAACCAGGTTTGTGAGACATGATTTCCCATGTACGAAGCCATGTTGACTATCCCTAATCAGTCCATGCCTTTCCAAATACATGTACATCCTGTCCCTCAGGATTCCCTCCAACAACTTGCCCACCACCAACGTCAGGCTCACCAGTGTATAGATCCCTGGCTTTTCCTTACCACCCTTGTTAAATAGCGATACCACATTAGCCAACCTCCAGTCTTCCGTCACCTCAGCGGTGACTACCGATGATTCAAATATCTCAGCAAGGGGCCCAGAAATCACTTCTCTAGCTTCCCACAGAGTTCTAGGGTACACCTGATCAGGTCCTGGGGATTTATCCACTTTTGACTGAGTAATTTTATTGAAAGGCATGACAATGGACAGATAATAGTTAATATTTAATGAATGCATATATTAAAGCAGGTACACATTCCTTTTGGACAAAAGAACACAACAGGAAAGTGACCCAACTTTGGTTAACAAAAGGAATTAAGGATAGCATTAGATTTAAAGTGAAGTTGTATAAAGTTGCTTGAAAAGAAAAACAAGTCTGAGTACTGGAAACAATTTAGAATTCAGCAAAGGAGGAGAGATTATGTTGAAAGGGCTTGTATTCACTGGGATGTAGATGAATGAGAGGAGATCCAATTAAAACATATAACATTCTGTGAGGGCTACACAGACGTTATGCAGGGATGACCTTTCCCATTGCTGGTGGGCACAGAGCAAAGGATCATGATCTTAAGATAAGTAGTCGGCCATTTTGGACTAAGGTAAAGAAATATTTCTTCCCTCAGAGGGGTTGGTGAACCTGTTGATTTCTCTGCCACAGAACGACAAGGAAACCAATTCACTGAACATATTTAATAAAGTAAAAGATAGATTTCTAGGGGATAAAGGAGTCAAAAGGTATGTGTTATGTGCTTTCAGAAGGTGGTTGAAAAAGAGTCAAATATGAAACTTGTGAAAATGTTTCTGTTTTAAAAAGAAAATGACCAATTTAATGAAATGGGATGCAAGCAGGAAATATAAACTTGGAATTTATAAATGCTCTTGAGTTTGACTGGATGTGGGTAGTAAGTTACCCGGGACGTCTTTTTCAAAGTAAAATCATGGAATGGTATAGCATAGTAGGAGGACATTTGGCTCACTGTATCTGCACTGACTTACTGAAATAACTATCAATTTAGCTCCATTAATGCTGCCCTTTCATTTAAACATAAGCACAAGAGGATTAATATAAAGTTTGCTGTTGTTGCTAAATTAGGTGGCTTGGCAAACCGTGCAGAAAATAGAGGAGATTGCAGGAGGTCAAAGACAGTTGTTTCTAAACATATTATAGCTCTTAAATTTTTCACAATGCATACCGATAAGAAGCTTGCATTCTCCTGAATGCCACTTCTATGCATTTTTGCCTGTCAACATGAATTTAGAAATTGTCACTTCAGCTGTCTCTTTCAATCAGCACATACCAGATGTGAAGGCAGTCAGTTCTCAGCACTTCCATTTAATAAGCTGACCAGGGGGTCCAAGGAGAAATATCTTTTTTTTCCCCTAACCAGGGCACAAGTAGGCACAACACATGAACTGGTACAGATTGCTCCCAATGGGTCAGGTTTCAAATGCGAAGGAACATTGCATTAACTCATTTTTAGCTCATTTACTTTTCAGAAGTAGTCTAGTCTATGGCATGAATTCACTTTCTAATGTTGCTTCACAATCAGCAAAGCATCAAGTAGTTATAAGAAGCCACAGGAATTTCTATGCAATTCACTGTTTGTGCCTGGTATTTTACATAACCGTACCTTACATCAGATGCATTATTTTATTTGTGAAACAAAACTTTGTTCAGAGAAATAAAAGTTATGTCATAAGAAATTAACCCTTGTGAAATGTGGAGCTAAGGCTGAACTTTCAGATTTGGGTGGCATGGTGGCTCAGGGGTTAGCACTGCTGCCTCCCAGGACAAGGACCTGGCTTCGATTCCAGCCTCAGGTGACTGTCCATGTGGAGGGTGCACATTCTCGGCAGTCTGCATGGGTTCTTCCTGGTGCTCCGATTTCCTCCCACAGTCCAAAGATGCACAGGTTAGGTGGGTTAGCCATGTTGAATTGTCCGCAGTATCCAGGGATGTGTAGGTTAGGTGGATTAGTCATGGGAAATGCAGGTTTACAGGGATAGGGAGGGGGGTGGTTCTGAGTGGGATGCTCTTCGATGCTCTGAGTGTGGATTCAAAGGGCCAAAATGCCTGCTCCCACACTGCTCCCTGATTCCATTATCAAATGCCTAAGGAGCTTTGGGAACTTATCCCTCAATGGATAGAAAGTTGTAAGAATGTTTAGGGTGTAGGTTTGCTCGCTGAGCTGTAGGTTTGATATCCAGACGTTTCATTACCTGGCTAGGTAACATCAGCAGTGGCGATCTCCAAGCGAAGCGAAGCTGTTGTCTCCAGCTTTCTATTTATATCTTTCTCCTGGATGGGGTTCCTGGGGTTTGTGGTGATATCATTTCCTGTTCGTTTTCTGAGGGGTTGATGGATGGCATCTAGATCTATGTGCTTGTTTATGGAGTTGTGGTTGGAGTGCCAGGCCTCTAGGAATTCTCTGACATGTCTTTGCTTAGCCTGTCCCAGGATAGAATGTAGATATGGATCATTTTTATTTCACACTGTTCCCCTCAAAAATCGTGATCTATTTCTAAAAACTGAAGAATGGCCAGTACACATTATCTACCTAGGCCTGACCAAAGTCAAGTGCAGTACTTGGGCAGTTTCAGAATGACATGGCTGTTCACAGTAAAGAAGGGAACATACACATAATCCCTAAGTAGTGCATAGCATTAACTAAAATTAGATTTCCTTTAAATCAACATTGTAAAATTTCAAATTTCTGATTAAAATGCTACAAGATCTTGGGTGCAGACAACAGCAGTCTATGCCATCAACAACATGACTACAATTTAATAAAGTTTTTGGATAATGCAACTGACTCTTTCTCAAAGATGTGAACACAGAAAAATCTATTTATAGGTGAAAACATTTTGGTACAGAGGCTTTGAAGGTCACATTTAAATAACATTGTTTTGACTTTCTAAAACCTTTAAATGTTTATAGCTGTAGTAATTGAGACTTCCTGCTAAAGAAACTGACTGTTATGCTTGTATACGCAAATTTGATCTGTCAAATTAAAATAGCATAGGGAAAAATGGGAACATAAGAATCTCTTAGAAGAATATTCACCAAGTACTTTCTCCGGATTAGTGATTTGGACCTGTACTTTAGTAGGCTGAAATCCAAGTTGAATTGACGACAATAGATGAATTACTTTCAGATGGAAGCCAAAAACATCCCTAAGGTGCAGAAGTTAATTGTTGCTGACACTGCAAAGCTCTTGAAGCAATACATTTATTATTATATGACAAGCTATCTTGACGTCTTCCACTCTCTTGGCATTGAACATAGAAAGGTGTAGTGCAGGAACAGGCTTTTCAGTCCACCATGCCTGTGCCAACTATGATGCCATTTTAATCTAATTCCATCTGCCTGAACATAGTCTGTATCCTTTGATTCCCTGTTTGTTCATGTGTCTGTCCAAATACCTGTAAAATGTTACTATCTTATCTACTTCTAACCCCTTCCTTCACAGCACACTCGAGGAAACAAAGAAACGTAACCCAGTATGTCTTATGATGAGTTGAATTGAAAATGTTTTATCAAATCTAGCTTGGATGTCAGACTGCAACTGGACTGCTTGTGTAGGACAGCCTGCACACAGAAAAATCAACATACCACGAGGAACACACAAGATTGTATTTCAACTGCATTGCTGAATTTCCCAATTAGCAGACATTTCCTGCCACTAACTTACTCCAAGCAATTATTCAATATATGAAACCCTATTGTAGAACAGAGCAGCACTGTTCTAACAAGTACTGAATTGTCTGAAACCTATTTCTCTGCAACTAAATGGAATAAAGAAAATTTAGATCGTTCAAGTGTGTCTTGAAGAATAAAGATGAAACCATTTGAAAGGAAGCTTTTGTTTAAAGTATTTTTACTTTAGAGGCTACAATAAGTGACTTGTTTTGTATCATTGTCAAAAAGTGTGGTGCTAGAAAAGCACAGCCGGTCAGACAGCATCCGAGGAGCAGGATAGCTGATGTTTCAAGCATAAGCTCTTCACCAGGAATGAGGAGGTAGCCCAAGGAGGCTGAGAGATAAATGGGAGATGGATGGAGCTAGGGAGAAGGTAGCTGGGAATATGTTAGATAGATGAAGGTAGGGGGGGGATGATGCTGGTAGGTTGTAGTGGAGGATGGAGCGGATAGGTGGGCAAGAAGATGGACAGGTAGGACAGTTCAAGAGGGCGGTGCTGAGTTGGAGGGGTGGATCTGGGATAAGGTGGGGGGAGGGGAGATGAGGAAACTAGGGAAATCAACATTGATCTCGTGTGGTTGGAGGAGCCCAAGGTGGAAGATGAGACGTTCTTCCTCCAGGCATCAGGTGGCTAGAATCTGGCGGTGGAGGAGGTCCAGGACTTGCATGTCATTGGTGGAGTGGGAGGGAGAATTGAAGTGTTCGGCCACAAGGCGATGGGGTTGTTTATTGAGTGTGTCCCAGAGTTATTCTCTGAAGCATTCTGCAAGTTGGCATCCTGTCTCTCCAATGTAGGAAGACCACATCGGGAGCAATGGACACAGTACATGATGTGTGTAGAGGTCAGGAAAATCTCTGCCGGATGTGGAAGGATCATTTGGAGCCTTGGATTGAGGGAAGGCGGGAGGTGTGGGCGCAGGTTTTGCACCTCTTGCGGTGCAAGGGAAGGTGCCAAGAGTGGATGGTGGGATTTGTGGGGGGTATAGACCTAACAAAGGAGTCGTGGAGGGAATGGTCTCTGCGGAATGTGATGTGTTGTAACTGGAGGTTGATAGGGTGGAAGGTGAGGGCTGGTGGGGGGGGGGGTTCTGTCCTTGTTGCGATTTGAAGGGTGGGGTTCCAGGGAGGAGGTGAATGCGGGAAGTGGAGGAGATGCACTGGAGGGTGTCATCGACCACATGGGAGAGGAAACTGCATTCCTTGAAGAAGGAGGCCATCTGGTGTATTCTGTGGTGGAATTGGTCCTCCTGGGAGCAGATGCGGCAGAGATGGAGAAATTGGGATTAAGGGATAATGTTTTTACAAGAGGTAGGATGAGAGCAGGTGTAATCCAGGTAGCTGTGGGAGTTGGTGGATTTGAAGTTGATGTCTGTTTTGAGTCGGTCGCCGGAAATGGAGATGGAGAGGTCCAGGAAGGGGAGGGAGGTGTCTGAGATAGTCCAGGCGAACTTGAGGTGAGGGTGAAAGGTGTTTGTGAAGCTGATAAGCTGTTCAACCTCCTCGTGGGACCACGAAGTGGTGCCAATACAGTCATTGATGTAGCGGAGGAAAAGGTGAGGAATGGTGCTGATGTAGTTGCGGAAGATGGACTGTTCCACATACCCGAGGAAGAGGCAGGTATAGCTGGGGCCCATGCGGGTGCCCATGGCTATCCCTTTGGTCTGGAGGCAGTGGGAGGATTCAAAGGACAAATTGTTGAGGGTTAGGACTAGTTCAGCCAATCAAATGAGTGTGTCAGTGGAAGGGTTCTAGTGGGGTTGGTGGGAAAGGAAGAAATGGAGGGCTTGAAGGCCTTCATCATGGCGGATGGACATGTACAGGGACTGGATATCCACGGTGAAAATGACGCACAGGGGGCCAGGGAACCGAAAGTCATGGAGTAGGTGGACAGTATGGGTGGTGTCTTGAATGTATGTAGGGAGATCCTGGACAAAGGGGAACAGGACGGTGTCAAGTTATGCGGAGGTAAGTTCGGTGGGGCCGGAGCAGGCTAAGACAATGGGTCGACCGGGGCAGTCAGGTTTGTGCATTTTGAAGAAGAGGTAGAACCAGGTGGTGTTTGGTTCCAGGACATGAGGCTGGAGGGTGTTGGTGGGAAAACCCCTGAGCCGATGAGGTTGTGGATAGTCTGGTTGTGGATGGTTTGATGATGGGAGGTGAGGTCATAGTTGAGGGAGCAGTAGGAGGAGGTGTCTGCGAGTTGGCACCTGACTTCAGCAGTGTAGCAGTCGGTGCACCAAACTATCACTCTGCCCCTCCTTGTCTGCTAGTTTGATGGTGAGGTTGGGGTTGGAGTTGGACCAGAGGGAGTGGAGGGCTGTGCGTTGTGATGGTGAGAGGTTGGAATGGGTGAGGGGGTGGAGAGGTTGAGGCGGTCAATGTCATAGCGGCAGTTGGAGATTAAGAGATTGAGGGTGAGTAACAGATCAGCACAGGGTGTCCAGGTTGATGGGGTGGGTTGGAGGTGGGAGAAGGGTCCTTGGAGGGTAGGCGGGAGTCCTGATGGAAAAAGTAAGCATGGAGGCGAAGGCAGCAAAAGCAAAGTTCGATGTTGCAACACGTGTTGAATTCATTGATCCGGGAGCGTAGAAGGTTGAAGGTGAGGCCTTTACTGAGGATCGATCATTCATCCTCAGTGAGGGGGAGGTCTAGGGAAGAATGGTAAAAACATGCCAAGGCTGTAGGCTAGTACCTGGTGGTGGATTCAGGGGTGGTGGTTCCTGCAGTGATCACGGAGGCAGTTGTCCATGTGGCAATCATGGAGGCGGTATAGTCAGCGGTAGCTGTGGTCTGTGGAGTGTTGGGGGTGGAAGTGAAGTCATTGGTAGTTGTGGTGGTGGTAGCTGTAGCGGCCGTGTGGCTAATAGCATCCAAGTTCTTCCGGAGTCTGTGAGAAGGCTTTGGGATGATCGAGTAATCCCGAGTTTAGAGGTAAGTACATAAAAGTTTGGTGCACTTATGTTCCTTGATGTCTGATATGCTGGAGAAAAAGCATTTATTGTGTGTGTGGATTCTTCTAAGAATGAAGAACAGCAAACTCCTTTGGAGGTCTGTGAGAGAGCATGGCTGGGGTAGGACTGACTGCAGGGAGAGTAGATGGCGGTGCATGGCTATGAGCCTCAAGCAGAGAATCTGGAGGGAGAACCATTTCTGGAGGCTTTGGATTTGCTGTAGATAGTGGTTGTCCTGGTCAGGTCCAAATTGTGATGGTCTGAGTTTGGAGTCCATTCAGTAGGCAGACACTGAGGAAAGAGACATGGCTGTGGTAGTGAGTCTGCTTCAGGACATGGCTGAAGAGCTTCAGGGCAGAGGAGACGCCCTGGGGGGAACAGTGAGAGAAAGAATCACTGAGATCCTTTTAAATGGAGGAGGAGAATCTTTGCAGTAAGGTTACAATCAACTAGGTGAAAGTGAGGACTGCAGATGCTGGAGATTGGAGTCAAAATGTGTGGTGCTGGAAAAGTACAGCCAATTAGGCAGCATCCGAGGAGCAGGAGAGTTGACAGTTTGAGCATAAGTTCTTCATCAGAAATGTGGGGGAGGCCCAAGGGGGCTGAGAGAAAAATGGGAAGGGGTAGGGCTGGGCGAAGACAGCTGGGAATGCGATAGGTAGATAAAGGTGGGGGTGATGGTGATAGGTCAGAGAGGAGGATGGAGTGAATAGGTGGGAAAGAAGATGAACAGGTCGGACAGTTCAAGAGGGTGGTGCCGAGTATCATTGCTTTGTATCATTGACAATTTTGAAAACATCTTGTAATATGAACAGCACAAATCTTATGCAAAATATTTTACATACATCGTTAAATAAAACATGATGGCCAAAATAAATGAAGTGTATAATGTCATTTGTTGCAATTATAGCTTAGCAAACAAAGTAAACACAGCACACAATTGACGAGAAAACAAGACCTTGGTTGGATCTCAGGCTACTGTGTTCAGTTTCAATCTCCTCACATATCTGGATCATATTGCAGCTTTGCAGAGGGTCTAGAGGAGGACCATAAGATTAATTCCCAGTTTAAATCATAATTATCTAGATTGGCTAAAAGAGGCCAAGCCTCTGAAGCAATGCAGTTTTAGAGTGATTTGAGTGATTTTTCTAAGAAGGGATTTGATTATATTGGCGTAGTATTTTGTTTAATTGGAGGTTAGGATGAAACCCGGGATATTCCTAAAGGATATACAAAGTCAGGCCGAATTGGATTCTTAGATTCCCTACAGTAAGGAAACAGGCGCTTCGACCCAAGGAGTCCAAACCGATCCTCTGAAGAGTAACCCACCAAGATCCATTCCCATAACCTATATTTACTCCAGACTAATGCACATAACACTATGGGCCATTTAGCATGGTCAATTCACCCTGACCTTTACATCTTTGGATTGTGGGAGGAAACCGGAGCACCCAGAGGAAACCCACGTAGACAAGGGAGAGTGTGCAAACTCCACACAGTCACTCAAGGCAGGGATCGAACCTGGGTTCTGGCGCTGTGAGCCATCGTGCCGCCCCGTTGCTAGCAGGTTCTTTTAGATCTCAAGTATAAGTTCCAGACATGTATAATGAATACTAATTCTTTGGGTATCTTCAAGCAACAGCTGGATCAAATTCTAATTGGGACAATGATCATTTCACACAGTATTTAGGTTACACTATAAAATTAATAAACTTAAGAGTGAGCTCCTGAATTGTAGTTTGATTGTCCAAATGGGCAGGAGAGAGATTTTCGACATTGTCCATTTAATTGATCTTGGTACTTTATCCAGTTTCTGACCTATCCCAGATTACACAGCTTCCAAGTAGGACAAGGTGTGCACAAGGTATCAAAACAACATGACACAAACTGAATGACTATGAGGTCATTCCATGTCTCCTATGACCTCCTGTAGTGCTATATTCTCCTAAGTTTCAATCATGCAGAAGTGGTTATGGAGAACAGAAAATACTGGTTAAACCTAAGTCATCAACAGTATAATGTTTCACAAACAGCGTGCAAACTTCGAGAAATAAGAATGTAAAAATTGGAGCAGGAGTAAGAACCCCCTCAAGACTAGTCTTCATTCATTAAGATCATGCTGATCTACAACCTTAAATTTACTTATCCCATATGGTATCTATATCCTTTCATTTCTTTAGATTTCAAAATCTATTGATTCCATTCTCAAATATGCTCAATGAGACTATTCCCCTACGCTTAGGTTCTTCAGCAAGGGAGATCCATCTCTCAGCATCAACCTGATCATGCCCCATCAGAAACTTGTATTTTAATGAAATTGCCTTTGATTTTTATAGATGCCAGAAAATACAGGCGTTTTCCACTCACGCTCTTTGAATGGGATAACCCTCTCAATCTAGGAATCAATCCAGTGGACTTGTGTTGCAATCTCTCTCAGGTGCAAACACTCCTTCTCAGATAAAGTGATCAAAACTGTTTGTCCTACTTCAGGTGCAGTCTCACCAAAGCCATGTGAAATTGCAGCAAAACTTCCTTACAATTCTAGGCCAAATTCCTCCAAAAAGACAACAGATCTTTTGCTTGCCAAATTGATTGGCATATCTTCATGCTAGCTTTGTGCTTCATGTACAAGGACACCTAAAGCCTAACACTTAAGAGATTTAGAAAATAGTTTACAAAATATTATGCATGTCTATTCTTCCTACCCAAGTGAGCATTCTTGCATTCAACACTTTTTTGGCTCCATATACCATTTCCATGCCCATTCATTTAAGCTATAATACATGAAATGACAAATGAGACAATTGTACATCAAGTTAATAAATCACCAGATCTGAAGCATCTGAGGATATTCAGCGAAGTAAGGGTGGAAGCTGCAGAGACGGTGCCATAATCTTCCAATCCTTGTTAGATACAGAAGTGGTGGCGGAGGACTAGACAACTGTTACCATGTTACAACCTTGTTCAAAAAAGAGTGCAAGGATAAAGACAGCAATGTTAGCCCAGTCAGATTAACCTCACCGGTAGGGAAGCTTTTAGAAATGATATACTGAGACAAATTAACAATCCCTTACATAAATGTAGATTAAATGAGGAAACCAGCATGGGTTTATTAAGACAAAGTATATTTAATTAATTTGATTGAATTTGTGATACATTCATAGAGAGGTTTAAGAAAAGCAAAGCAGTTGATGTGGTATAATGGTCTTTCAAAAATCAATTGATAAAGTAGCACATATCAGGGTTGTCAGTAAAGTTGAAGCCCATGAAATTGAAAGGACAGTGACAACAAGGAAACAAAATTAATTGAATAACAAGAAATAGATTAGGGAAACAGTTGCTTTTTAGACTAGAAGAAGGTATACAGCGAGGCTCTCCAGGGTCCATATTAAAATGCCTGCTTGTCTATTTGATTTGATTTGATTTGATTTATTATTGTCACATGCATCTAGAAAAGTGAAATTCTGTGTATGCAGTACAGGCAAATCATACCTTGCAAAATGCATTAGGGTAACAGAACAATGTTATAGTTGCAGAGAAGGTACGCAAAGAGCGAGAGCAACATTAAATTTAAAATTTGAGAGGTCCATGGCATCTATAGTAATGAACTAGACTTGAATTTGAAGGGCACAACTTCAAGATTTGCTCGTGGTCAAAAATTTAGAAACCTACTTTCTGTGATTATCTTTTCTTCTGTGTGGCTATGTGGACAAGTAATGGATTTTTGTTAAGATTATGTTCTGGGTGTAGCACATAACAAACTTTTATCCTCTTCTTTAAGCATGCCAGAAAGCCTTGTTTATGTCTGTTCTTAAAAGCTATATCACTCATTGTGTTAAAACTTACTTTTTTTTCAAAAGTACATCTTGTGGTCAGGAGATAGGAAAAAGGAGAAAGTATCTCATACTGGTCACTTGCTAATAAATCTTAGAAGTCAAATGACCATTAAATTGATCACCACTGAGTAAATCTGCACATGCATTAGATAAATCGATGTAGTGGATTATATATCCTTATATACTGTATTTAACAGTATGGAGAATCTGATTATAATGTGTTATCTGGACACTGTGCTTTGAGTTTCACATAGATTTAAAAGTTTTTATTTGTTTGAATGGCAGTTTCATGAACAAATAACAGGATTAAATGTCGTGAGGATAGTTTTGAATGTTTACTTTGAAATATTAATGTGCACTTGAGGTAAGAGAATGTTTTATTCAAGAGAAGATTGATTTAATTAATTTTATTTAATTTTCATGAGTTTAGATTAGATTAGTTTACTTACAGTGTGGAAACAGGCCCTTCGGCCCAACAAGTCCACACCGACCCACCGAAGCGCAACCCTATTTCCCTACATTTACCCCTTCACCTAACACTACGGGCAATTTAGCATGGCCAATTCACCTAACCTGCACATTTTTGGATTGTGGGAGGAAACCGGAGCACCCGGAGGAAACCCACGCAGACACAGGGAGAATGTGCAAACTCCACACAGTCAGTTGCCTGAGGCAGGAATTGAACCCGGGTCTCTGGCTCTGTGAGGCAGCAGTGCTAACCACTGTGCCACCATGCTGTCCATAAACGCATTTGAAATATATTCTTTGAAATGCATTTTCTGGAAATGGTCCAACTCGAGCTTTCTGCTTGAAGGGGAAATCTGCCCTGTGTCTGAAATTTTGTTTCAAAATTCCTGGACATGAAGACTACAGGTCTACACTGGACTGCACTGTAAAAAATCAGCTGCTAGATCCTTATCTGCCATTTTGCTGTTCAAATTTTACAGTAATTATCATCATTTTCAGTCCTTCCCACACTGCAGCAATTCCCTGCTGAGCTAATAACTGATCATTACTTCTCATGTTGTTTCAGCTTCAGTAACACTAGTTTTGACCAGAGTTTCAGTTTCCTGGATGAAAGGAAAATTTCTGGATTTAATGGTTACCCCCAACTTCACTGTTTTTCTTCCCTGGAATCAATTCTGCACACCTCCTTCCTCTTAATTCTCACAGAAATATTCTCCAATACCCTATCTCCAAACAACATCTGAACTTAATTCACAAAAAAGAAAAAATAAATTAGGAATAACACAGAAGAGGCATTTAGCTTAACATTGCTGTGATTCTTAAAAAAATACGAAGCAGGCGGAACAGTAGCACAGTGGTTAGCACTGCTGCCTCACAGAGCCAGAGACCCGTGTCCAATTCCCACCTCAGGCAACTGACTGTGTGGAGTTTACACATTCTCCCTGTGTCTGTGTGGGTGTCCTCCTGGTGCTCTGGTTTCCTCCCACAGTCCAAAGATGGGCAGGTTAGGTGAATTGGCCATGCTAAATTGCCCATAGTGTTAGGTGCATTAGTCAGGAGTCAAGTGGGTTGCTCATCAGAGGGTCGGTGTGGACTTGTTGGGCCGAAGGGCCTGTTTCCACACTGTAAGTAATCTAATCTAATCTAATCTAAACTCATGAAATAAGTTGCATTTAAATGGCGCATTTAATATCATGAAGATTTCTAAGATACTTTACAGAAGAGCAATCAGATAAAAATTGTGTGGAGAAAGTGAGGACTGCAGATGCTGGAGATCCAAGTCGAGAGTGTGGTGCTGGAAAAGCACAGCAGGTCAGGCAGCATCTGAGGAGCAGAAGAATCAACGGTCCAGGCATAAGCCCTTCATCAGGCTTTCAGCCTGATTGAGTATGAATCCTTTGAGCCTGAAGAATTGAGTATAGGTTGGGATACAGCAGCCGATGTTTTTTTTCACGTGATGAGAGTATCATTGTCAAGGCCAGCAATTCTTGCCTATCTCTAATTGCCTGTGAACTGAGTGGCTTGTAGGACCATTAGAGATAGTAAATAAGATACAACCACAATGCTGTCAATCTGGAATCAGGTATAGAGGGAAGTGATCACTGAGCCCCTTGCTGAGATATTTCTTTCATCAATTGTCACGGGTGAGGTGCCAGAAAACTGGAGGTTGGCTAATGTGGTATCACAATTTAAGAAAGGTGGTAAGGACAAGCCAGCGAAATACAGACCAGTGAGCTTGACGTCAGGGGTGGGCAAGTTGTTGGAGGGAATCCTGAGGGACAGGATGTACATATATTTGGAAAGGCAAGGGATAGTCAACATGGCTTTGTGTGTGGGAAATCATGTCTCACTAACTTGACTGAGTTTTGTTCAGAAGTAACAAAGAGGATTGATGAGAGATGAGCAGTGGACGTGATCTATATGGATTTCAGTAAGGCGTTCGACGAGGTTCCCCATGGGAGACTGATTAGCAAGGTTAGATTTCATGGAATACAGGGAGAGCTCGCCATTTGGATACAGAACTGGCTCAAAGGTAGAAGACAGAGGGTGGTGGTGGATAGTTGTTTTTCAGACTGGAGACCTGTGACCAGTGGAGTGCCACAAGATTGGTGCTGGGTCCACTACTTTTTGTCATTCATATAAATGATTTGGATGTGAACAGAAGAGGTACAGTTAGTAAGTTTGCAGATGACACCAAAATTGGAGGTTTGGTGGACAGCGAAGAAGGTTACCTCAGATTACAACAGGATATTGATCAGATGGGCTAATGGGCTGAGGAGTGGGAAATGCAGTTTAATTTAGATAAATGCAAGGTGCTGCATTTTGAGAAAGCAAATCTTAGCAGGACTTATACACTGAATGGTAAGGTCCTCGGGAGTGTTGCTCAACAAAGAGACCTTGGAGTGCAGGTTAATAGGTCCTTGAAAGTGAAGTCGCAGGTAGATAGGATAATGAAGAAGGCATCTGGCATGCTTTCCTTTTGGTCAGAGTATTGAGTATAGGAGTTGGGAGATCACATTGCAGCTGTACAGGATATTGGTTAAGTCACATTTGGAATATTGCGTGCAATTCTGGTCTCCTTCCGATCAGAAGGATGTTGTCAAACTTAAAGGGTTCAGAAAAGATTTACAAGGATGTTGCCAGGTTGGAAGATTTGAATTATAGGGAGAAGTTGAATACACTGGGGCTGTTTTGCCTGCAGTGTCGTCGGCTGAGTGGTGACCATATAAATTTTCTCAAATCATGAAGGGCAAGGATAGGATAAATAGACAAAGTATTTTCCCTGGGGTGGGGGATTCCAGAACAAGAGGGCATAGGTTTAGGATGAGAGGGTAAAGATGTGAAAGAGATCTAAGGGGCAACTTTTCACACAGAGGGAGGTACATGTATGGAATGAGCTGCCAGAGGACATGGTGGAGGTTGATACAACTGCAACATTTAAAAGGCATCTGGATGGGTTTATGAATAGGAAGGGTTTGGTGGGATATGGGCCGGGTGCTGGCAAGTGAGTCTAGATTGGGTTTGGATATCTGGTCGGCATGGACAGGTTGGACTGAAGGGTCTGTTTCCATGCTCTACATCTCTATATGTCAGACTAGGTAGTGGCAGAATTCCTTCCCTTAAAGGGACATGATTGAACTAGATGGGGCATGCATAGTGGATAATTGAGGATAGTTGTCATAGTAGCCATCAGTGAGTCAAGTTCAATATTCCAGATTTTATTAATTGAATTTGAATTTTAGCAGTTGCCATTGCTGATGCTGAAGTTGAACCAGTTTTCCCAAAGCATTGCCCTGGCCCCTGGATTACTGATCCAGCAATATTACCATTACACCACCATCTCCCCAACAGGAAGACAGGCTGATTGAGTCTGATGATGCAATACAATGGATGATATCAGCAAATGGATTTAGTCAGAAGCGGAGGCTAGTCATATAATTGAGTCTGATAATATGTGGTCTTTGTGATGGAGATGATGTAGGATTGGAAACTCAGCTCATTGTTAAATAGGACACCAAATAACCCTAGTACAGTATGTAGCAGCAGTCAGGGAGGGGCTGGAGTTGATAGTTAGGAAACTAAGTTTGTAGAGGGGCCTTCTTAATGTTAATTGGTGAAGGTTGCTGCAGGCAAGCAGCCTGACAACACAGAGGTAATGTTGAAAGAAAGCCTGGTGAGCTAGATTTGATTGTCATTAACATTAATGAGAATACTGAGGTCTTCAGATGATTTCTCAAGGGACAGCACAAAATAAGAAATTAAAACGGGCCTATGGAAAGATTCCTGAGGGACCCCAAGGGCAATGATCTTCCTGAGCTTTGAATCCTTGCTTGGCTCATCATCTCACACAGTGCTCACTTCCAGGTATCCCTCCTCCTCTTCTCCCACTGCTCCTCCAATCACAGCTCCGCTTTATCCTGCTCTCGCTTATTCTCCTTGCTTTTGTAGGTGGGCTTTGCTGCTCAGCCTGCATGAGCAGTCTTTTACTCCCCACAATGTGCAGTATATTCCTGATTGCTGGATTTGAAAACTGTTCAAGAGTTTGAGCTCTGGGTCAGGAAATAATATTTTCACATAAAAATAAAGAAATGAATGACAACCCCTTTGAAATTTAACATGATCCTAGACCAAAACAAAATATCAATAAGATAATACAGTCACATTCAGAATATAAAGTTTGCATTTGATAGGTTAGCATGAAAATCACAAACATGGAAATTTGTATTTTAAAGTGACTTGCAGTGTGTTATTATTGTTATAATAGTGTTATAATACAGTTCCAGCTAAACTTTCCAAAATCCCCTGGTGACAGAAGGCTCTGTGTAGCTCCCCACCCCACCCCACCCCACACACTGTAATCATCATTTTAATACCCTCCCCATCAAACACATCAGCCCTTTTGCTTCCCAAACTCCTCCTGAGCTCCTATTCTCAATTCTGCTGTCCCCTCCTAAATTTGCTCATTCGTTCAGCAGCTCCTCTTCCCAATTTCCCTTCCCCACTCTTTCACTATTCCTGACTTCCTTCCCCTATCACTCACACCTGAGACCATTTTCCCAAATCCCTTCTCCTCACAACCCACTTTCTCAAGGGAAGGATGGCAATTTCCTTCCCTAAAGAACATGAGTGAACCAGGTGGGCTTTTACAACAAGCATTTCATCAGCTTTGTATTACCATCTACCCTGGTAGGGTTCCAACCAATGTTTCAAGAATGCAAGTCTTTTAATGAGGGGTTTTTAATAACATTGCAGTGACACGAGAGCACTGATGTTACTATTACCCTACCCTTTCCCCAAATGTTGTCAAGGAATCTGACCAACATTCATCAAGACCCTCAAACCCCACTTACTTCCACAAGAATTTCTGTGCATCTTACTTCATTGCATAATGAAAGAGTTTATAAGTAATACTTTATTGGTGTGAACCTGCATGATCAAACTATTTAGATCTACCTGGTTTTATGAAATGTAAAACTAATTTTATAGATATTGTTGAGACATGATTAGGCAGCATTTGGTCACACAGTAATGTGGATTCTTATTTTTTTAAAAATAGTTTCCCATTAATCTTAGTCTCTTGGATATCAGCGGCCCTAAAATGATAGACCACATAACTTCATTGATGCCACTAAATCGTCCTGAAGGATGCGCTGCCTGAGTTAAACCATTCAATGTTATTTACCTTCTCATTAGAGAAAAGCCAATTGTTTCAAATACCATGCTACAATGTTACTTAAAAAATCAATCATCAACCATTGAAGCCACAATCACACCGCGCCGTCACCAAACGCGAGAGACTGGTGTTCACATTGGTCTCTGAAGACTTACATTTTCATGCTTCATATGTTTCAATAGTTTCAGTTCTCGGTAAGCTCTCTTGGCATAAATTTCAGACTGAAATGGGCGGTGCAACTTCTTAATCGCGACCTTGTCCCCCGTTCGTCTCTCAATTGCGGAGCTGTTTACGTCAGATAGTAAATAACACAAGAGTATTATTATTGTTCATCCCATCAGCATTTCACTATTAAGAGAAATTCTTGAGGACGCTGAGAGAATAGATTTATCTTTTTACTCACTGCGTACAAGCAAAGCAAATACTCACACACATCTGTCTCAAACCCATATTTCTCCAATCACCAAAACTCGGCTGACAACTCCTTTGCAAAAAAACTTACCAAACTGTGCCATAGGCTCCTGATCCAACGGGGGAAAGGTTCACGTATCGGTCCCGCACTTCCCACACGGTATTCTCGATGTCGTGACGGCAGCGTTCTGCATTCATTTTATCTGATTGGGGATTGTGATTAAAATCTGCAAGGGTGCAAATCTCAGAATGCAAACACCAGAATTCCCCCAAACAATGGCTGTAAGGAAAGTTTCGCAATGCCGAAGAAATCAGATTATCACTTCCTGTCTCCCAGGTGCAGGGTGTGTACGCAGGCCGAGGGTTCTGTAAACAATTCGTAAAAACACAGTAGACATCAACTTTCCAGAAGGAAAGAATTGGTATGAATGATCAAGTCAACAAGTAAATCAGTACTAATATTTAGTTATGAAACAGTCCTGTTAAAGATGTCGATTGATAGATTTCGTTTGAAATTTGAGTGCAATACTTAGTGGACTGCAGCCAAGTACAACTGTAAATTGCTCTGTTGAATTAAACAGGTTTTGTAATATGCATGCTGTCAATCAATAGTTACACTGCTTTTAATTTTAGCTGTCCTCCACTTTTACGATGTAGTAGACTATACGAACTCGCAAATATGTATTTTAATTTAGCATCTCAGACCAGATAACGCAAAGCACATTTTTAAAAATGTTTCTCGACCATCTCCGCCATGTACAGTTTCTTCACAGTGCCCCATTCCCCCATGTGCTGTGTCAGCAAAATTACTTTCCTATTTCTCGACAACACTTGTCTCTATTTCTTTCTTTCTGCCACTGAAACTCTGTATCAGGCTTAAAAATTTGAATTTTAAATGTTTGGATGTTATTCTCAGCAACAAGTTACCATCTGCCAAAAACACACATCCTCAGTCACAGTAAACTATAACAGTATTCCCTGTCATAGAGTGTCAAAGCATGGAAACAGACCCTTCCGTCCAACTAGTCCACACTGAAAATATTCACAAACTAAAGTAGTCCCACCTGCCAGTTTTTGGCCCATATGCTCCCACACTTTTCCTATTCATGTACTTATCCAAACACCTTTCAAATATTGCAACTGTACCTGCATCCACCACTTCCTCCGGCAGTTCATTCCACATACAAATTACCCTCTGTGTTAAAGTTACCCCTCAATTCCCTTCTAAAACTTTCTCTTCTCACCTTGGAAATATACCTTAGTTTTGAACTTCCCCATCATAGGGGAAAAAACCTTGCTATTCACCTGCCTCTCATGATTTTATAAACCTCTATAAGGTCACCCCTCAATCTCCTATGCTGCAGTGAAAAATGTCTGTCTACTTTCCTCTGAGTTTCATCAATTCCCTCCAATAGACAATAGATGCAGGAGTAGGCCATTCTGTCCTTCGAGCCTGCACCACCATTCAATATGATCATGGCTGATCATCCTTAATCAGTATCCTGTTCCTGCCTTATCTCCATAACCCTTGATTCCACAATCCTTGAGAGCTCTATCCAACTCTTTCATAAATCCAAAGACTGGGCCTCCCTCTGGGGCAGAGCATTCTACACAGCCACCACTCTCTGGGTGAAGAAGTTTCTCCTCATTTCTGTCCTAAATGGTCTACCCTGTATTTTTAAGCTGTGTCCTCTGGTTCGGCACTCACCCATCAGCGGAAACATGTTTCCTGCCTCCAAAATGTCCAAGCCTTTAATAATCTTATATGTCTCAATCAGATCCCCTCTCAGTCTTCGAAACTCAAGGGTATACAAGCCCAGTCGCTCCAATCTTTAAACATAAGATAGTCCCGCCATTCCAGGAATTGACCTCATAAACCTACGCTGCACTCCCTCAATAGCCAGAATGTCTTTCCTCAAATTTGGAGACCAGAACTGCACACAATACTCCAGGTGTGGTCTCACCAGGGCCCTGTACAACTGCAGAAGAACCTCTTT
>NC_057735.1:27067363-27136480 GCF_004010195.1 Chiloscyllium plagiosum
TCTGCCATTTCTTTGTTCCCCATAATATATTCCCCATTTTCTGTCTTCAAGGGCCCAATTTTAGTCCTAACCATTTTTTTGCCTTGCACATACCTAAAAAGTCTTTTACTATCCTCCTTTATATTATTGTCCTGTTTACCTTCATACCTTATTTTTCCTCTGCGTATTTCCTTCTTAGTATTCCTCTGTTGTTCTTTAAAAGCTTCCCAGTCCTCGGTTTTCCCACTTATCTTTGCTATGTTATACTTTTTCTCTTTTAACTTTATATGTTTCTTAACTTCCCTCATCAGCCACAGCCACCCATGCCTCCTCCTAGGATCTTTCTTGCTTTTTGGAATGAATTGATCCTGCAACTTCTGCATTATACACAGAGATATCTGCCATTGTTCCTCCACTATCATCCCTGCTAAGGTATTGCACCACTGAACTTAGGCCAGCTCCTCCCTCATAGCTCCATAGTTCCCTTTATTCAACAGAAATATTGTCACTTCCGATTGTACCCTCTCCCTCTCAAATTGCAGATTGAAGCTTATTGTATTATGGTCACTACTTCCCAATGGCTCCTTCACTTCGAGGTCCCTGACTAATTCTGGTTCGTTGCGCAATACCAGATCCAGAATTGCCTTCTCCCTGGTCGGCTCCAGCACCAGCTGTTCTAAGAATCCATCCCTGAGGCTCTCCACAAAGTCTCTTTCTTGAGGTCCAATACCATCCTGATTCTCCCAGTCTACCTGCATGTTGAAATCCCCCATAACATCTTTGCGAAAGGCCAATTTCAGCTCCTGATTTAACTTACATCCGACATCCAGACTACTGTTTGGGGGCACGTAGATAACTCCCAAGAGGATCTTTTTACCCTTAGTATTTTTCAGCTCTATCCACACTGACTCTACATCCCCTGATTTTAGGTCCCCCGCCGCGCAAGGGACTGAATATCATCCCTTACCAACATGGCCACCCCACCCCCTCTGCCCGTCAGTCTGTCCTTACGATATCACGTGTAGCCTTGAATATTCATTTCCCAGGACCTGTCCACTTGAAGCCACATATCAGTTATCCCCACAATATCATATCTGCCAATTTCCAAAAGAGCCTCAAGCTCATCCATGTTATTTCTAATGCTTCGTGCATTCATGTATAGTATTTTTAATTTGTTACTGCCCTCACCCTTCCCATCAACTCCTATTTCACTCAACCTTACAACATGATCATCAGAATTCTCATCATTTCCAGATCTCTCTTGCAGAGATCCTTGGCTCCACTATCCACTTGCTCTCCCTGTCATGTGACTGTATATTTATCACTTCTGCCCCCTAGAACTTGTTACGCAGTTGTCGTTGCTTTGCCACATCTGACTTTGCTCTAAAAATGTCCTTAAAATAATCCTTTTCCAAATGCACTTTCCATTGTAATGGGTCAATCTTTGGTGGCCCTGCTTTCAGTCACTTGGATTCCTAAATGCTGCAATGCCCTCCATCTTTGAACCACACTTTCTCTTTCCAGTTCTGAAGAAGTCATACCAGACTCAAAATGTTAACACAGTTTCTCTATCCACAGCTGCTGCCAGACTGCTGAGTTTCTCCAGTATTTTGTGTGGTCGTTTCACTTACTTTTTATTCACTCACAGAAACCTGGCATCTGGCGAAGCCAACATTTATTGCTTATCCTTCATTACCCCAAGGGAAGTTAATGATGGTATTTCTGCTTAATTTATTTACAAATGTAAGATGGCGTCTGTAGTATGCACCAACGTAGATTTGGTCAGCAATGTCACGGAGACCGGCTGCTCAATGTCATGGAAACTAACTAAGCTTCTCAAGAACATCATTACTCCACAAAGTCTTGCATTAGTAATTATCACACCGTTAAACACCAGTTATATTATAAATTATGAGTGCTAATTTTCTGTGATGAGTTGAATAGACAAAAATGCAAAAATAGTCAGTCTTATTGGATTAATGCCATCTCAGTCAATTCATCCATAAGCAAAAGGGTTGTTGACTATGACATCAAAAAACACTGACACAGTGCTGTGATGAAAAGGTGTGAATTACTTATATTAGTATAGTAGTTTAGACAAAGGGTTTATGCCCAAAACATTGATTCTCCCACTCCTCGGATGCTTTCCAGCACCACACTCTTCGACTCTGATCTGCAGTCCTCGCTTTCTCCAAATGCTTTAGATTTCAAACTAGTGGCACATGGGTATAAAAGAAACAGGTGCTATGAGAGAACATACTGCAACACAGTAAGAAAACAATATAGTGAGATCTCAGGCTCATAAAATTAGACAGGAAGGAAGCTGGGAAAAAGGGAAATTATTTGGAAACAGTCATCAGATATATTTTTTATAAATTTTAAATCCAAAGGATGAAGGTATACTTAATAAAGCTGACACGTTTAGCCCATTTTCTTTAATAGGATCTGTTTGTTGCATTTCTGAATTTAGGGAGATATACCATAAATTGAATCAGAACTAATCCTAGAGTGTTAGTGATTGAAAGGTAAAGAACTAATGAGGAAATTGAGACCACAATAGGTGGTAGTCCCATCTGAGTTCTGTAATGAAATTTCACAAGTGGGTCATGAAATTCCAATGACAAGTCACTTTACTATTTGGAAATCACAAAGTTAAAAAATATTAAGTTATTTTTATTAACCAGCATTACATAAAATGTGGTCAAATTTTGCAAGATTTGCTATACATGTTAGGGAATGGGGAGACCCTAACTAATTAAATGTGCATCTTTAATTCTAATACAAACTTTCAAAATGATTCCTACCTAAAGCCAGGAACGAGAACCAGTATCTTTTAACAATTATGGATAGGTTAACAAGATTTCCTGAAACAGTGCCTGTAGGAAAACTTATTCTAAAAATCATGGTGGAAAAGTTTTTTTTTACAAAATATGAATTATCCCTAACAATAACCTTGATCTGATTGAAGATTTGTGACATAGAAAGAAATTTTGAAATACTAAAACAAAGAAATTTTAAATTCACAAGTTGACTTTCCAACAATCAGATTGGTTAATACAGAGGTGCTTTATGGTCCAAATAGCATAATATTTTAGCTTCCCAAAAAACAGAGTGACTGATAAACTTATGAATGACTCATAAATCAATTTGTGATTAGGCCAGGAAAAATGTCTTTGGCTATTTATGTTAATATAAAGGGTGCATTATCTATTAAACAACATTACATGCGCGCACAATCTGGAAAAATTAGCTAATAGAGTCAGAGAAATAAGCTTTGTAACTCTGAATGGATTTTATCCAAATAAAGCCATGCCTTTTGGAGTGAAAAGTGCACCGGCAACATACTGATGATTAAGCAATAAAATTGAGAAAAGATAGTAAGTTTGCAGATGACACCAAAATTAGGTGTGTAGTGGACAGTGAAGAGGGTTGTCTCAGATTACAACAGGATTTTGACCAGATGGGCCAGTGAGCTGAGAAGTGGCAGATGGAGTTTAATTCAGATAAATGCGAGGTGCTGCATTTTGGAAGAGCAAATCTTAGCAGGACTTATACACTTAATGGTACGGTCCTAGGGAGTGTTGCTGAACAAAGAGACCTTGGAGTGCACGTTCATAGCTCCTTGAAAGTGGAGTCGCAGGTAGATAGGATAGTGAAGGCAGTTTGGTATGCTTTCTCTTATTGATCAGAGTATTGAGTACAGGAGTTGGGAGGTCATGTTGCGGCTGTACAGGACATTGGTTAGGCCACTGTTGGAATATTGCGTGCAATTCTGGTCTCCTTCCTATCGGAAAGATGTTGTGAAACTTGAAAGGGTTCAGAAAAGATTTACAAGGATGTTGCCAGGGTTGGAGGATTTGAGCTATAGGGAGAGGCTGAACAGGCTGGGGCTGTTCTCCCAGGAGCGTCGGAGGCGGAGGGGTGACCTTATAGAGGTTTACAAAATTATGAGGCGCATGGATGGGGTAAATAGGCAAAGTATTTTCCCTGGGGTCGTGGAGTCCAGAATTGGAGGGCATAGGTTTAGGGTGAGAGGGGAAAGATATAAAAGGGACCTATGGGGCAACGTTTTCACACAGAGGGTGGTACGGGTATAGAATGAGCTGCCAGAGGAAGTGGTGGAGGCTGGTACAATTGCGACATTTAAGAGGCATTTGGATGGGTATATGAATAGGAAAGGTTTGGAGGGATATGGGCTGGGTGCTGGCAGGTGGAACTAGATTGGGTTCCGATATCTGGGATGGACCGAAGGGTCTGTTTCCATGCTGTACATCTCTATAACTCTATGTAACTATACAGTTTCCATTGAAACTTGGTTATTTTTAGCAAACCTGGAAACAACCTTTACATTACATGACTGATTAGCTACAAAAATCCAATTTGGCTAAAAATGCATTTGCCAAAACTAAAATGACTTTTTTGGGCCATACTTGTGAACAAAGCCAAGTGAAAAGAAAAACTAAGGGCTACTTTAGATTTCCCCATGCCAAGGATTAAACAATGTTTTTCAACATGTTAGGATACATGGATTTTATCGGAAATTTGTTCTGAACCTTACCACTGCAGTTATTTCTTTGATAAATTTGTTCCAGGAAAACAGAAAATTTGAATGCACCCAAGAATGTCAGAGTGCCTTTGGCTACTTGAAATCTGTGCTGACAACTGCTCTGCTTGTGGTTGCACAGAATTATGAAAAGCCACTTAAATTGGGTATTGATGCCACAACATTGGAACATAGGAATAAAAGTAAACCATTCAGCCCATTGAGCCTGCTCCACACATTTAATACAATCACAGCTGACCAAACACTTCAATGCCTTTTACCCACATTATCCCCATAACCCTTTGCACCATTGAATATCAAAGTCTACTTTCAGTTCACTCATGTTAGTGTGGGTGCAATTTTACTACAAGACAACAAAAATGATGATTAACTGACCTGTCTTTTTTTTTTAAGATTCGGATTGTATATTAATAAAGTCTTTCAATGGTGATGAAAGAGACGTGTTTTGTATTGGCTCTATATTGGTTTGAAATTTATCTCACCAATGTACAAGAAATTAATTAATATACAGCACAATTCTTTGCATTTTTTGGAGAAATTTTGTGGGAACACTTAAGGTTGTTTTGGTGGAACTTAATCCACCAAAATAAACTATAGGCTTTATCTAAAAGCGCTTGGTGTTTGAAGCAAGACAGATGAACTGGTCATGCAGCCAGAAATTTACAAAATGTAATTTGATAGCCATAGAAAAATAGCTACAGGATGACAGGTAGAGATCACATTACTGAAAGTTACATAACATATAGGAAAGGACAGGAGACTTGGAAAAGTTAGTGGGGTGTCTCAGTTAATTAATGATGGTACTAAAACAATAGAGAGGATGACCCAAGTTTAGGTAACTAAAATGTAGAAGCAGTTTGGGTAGAGATGAGAAATAACCAAGGCAAGTAGTCACTTCTGGGAATGGTATAAAAGCCCCTTAACAGTGACCACAAGGTAGGATTGCATATAAAGGAATACATAATGGAAGCTTGTCAGAAAGGTCCTGCAATAATCATGGGAAATTCTAATCTACATATGGACTGGAAAAAATCATAACTATTGCCCACATTCCTTGAAAGAATAAAAGAAAATCGAACAGGATTTGGATCAATATATTAAATCATTTAAAATGTCATTAGGAACGAAATTATATTGAGCAGATCAGCAGACAAATGTTTAAGGTATTTCAGCAGAGGCAATCCACTTATTTCAATGAGTTCATTAAAACAGAACACCAAGAAATTGCATATGTTAACCTTTTGCAAACTTCAGGCTGATTTCCCGCCTCAATGCACTTTTTCTGAAAAATTGGATTGAATATATTTAGAAAGCCTCACAAGGAATACATAAATCATACACCAGGAATACCTCTTGCCTACATGGGAAATTAAGAAATTATGTTTGCAAGACAATGAAGTAATTTTGTTGCTAATTGTATTCACAGATCCCATGATACAGAGCTTTCCAAAAAATGACAAGACAATAAAGGGTTACGAGGAAATACTGCTAATAATGAAAACATGGGATAAAACAGAAACTGCAAGAAAACCACAGAAGATGCATCAATACCACCGGGGTTAGTGCTAGGCCCCTTTTTGATTATTATTCAAATAAATTATTTAAATGGGAATATAGAGAAGGCACGGTTAGGAAGTTTGCAGATGACACCAAAATTGGTGACAAAACGGACTGTGACGAAGGTTATCTATAAGACTATAAAACATAGGAACAGAAATTAGACCTTTCAGTCCATTGAGTTTGCTCCACCATTCAATCATACCTCATAAGTTTCTCAACCCCATTCTCCCGCTTTTTTCCTGTAACCCTTGAACCCCTTTATAGTCAAGAAAGTATCTCAAGCTTAAATATTCTCAATGACCTGGCCTCTACAGCCTTCTGTGGCAATGAATTCCATAGATTCACCACTCTGCCTGAAGAAGTTTTTCCATTCTCTGATCTGAAAGGTCTTCCCTTTATTCTAAAGCTGTGCCCTCAGGTCCTAGTCTCTCCCACCAATGGAAACACCTTCCCAACGTTTACTCTGTCCAGGCCAATCAGTATTCTGTAAGTTGCAATTAGATCCCTCCTCATCCTTCTAAACTTAGAGTATAGACCCAGAGTCCTCAAATGCTTTTCATTCCTGAGACCATTCTCGTGACCTTCCTCTGAATCTGCTCCAAGGCCAGTACATCCTTGCTAAGGTATGGGGCCCAAAACTGCACACAATACTCCAAATGTGGTCTGACATGAGCCTTAGAGCCTCAGATGTACATCCCTGCTTTTATATTCAAGTCCTCTCAAAAGACATGCCATCATTCCATTTGCCTTTCTAACTACGAACTCAACCTGCAAGTTTACCTTGACAGAATCCTAAACTAGAACTCAAATCTCTTTGCACTTCAGCCTTCAGAATTTTCTTCCCATTTAGAAAATAGTCCATGCCTCTATTCTTCCTACCAAAGTGCATGGCCTCACTTTCCAACATTGGACTCCATCTGCCACTTCTTTGCCTACTCTCCTAACCTGTCCAAATCCTTTTACAGCATCCCTGCCTTCTCAATGCTACCTGTCCCTTTACCTTTGTTATAATCTGCAAGCCTAGTCAGAATGTTCTCAGTTCCTTCATCTAGATCATTAATGTATAAAGTGAGAAGTTGTCCCAACACAACCTTGTGGAACACACTTGTCACCAGCTTCCATCCGGAGAAGGACCTTTTTATTCCCACTCTCTTTCTGTCAGACAGCCAAGTTTTTGTCTATGCTAACACTATGCCTGTAACACCATGGGCCCTTACCTTACTCAGTAGCTCCTTTGCAGCACCTTGTCAAAGGCCTTCTTGATGTCCAGGTAGACAACATCCATTAGCTCTCCTGGGTCCAACTTGCTTGTTACTTCCTCAAAGAATTCTAGCAGATTTGTCAGGTATGACCTCCCCTTGCTGAAACCATGCTGACTTTGCCCTATTTTACCATGCACTTCCAAGTATTCAGAATTTTCATCCTTCACAATGGATTCCAAGATCTTACCCACATCTGAGGTTAAGCTAATCGGTCTGTAGTTTTGACTTTTGCCTTACTCCCTTTTTAAATAGGAGTGTCACATTAGCAATTTTCCAGTCATCTGGGACCCTCCAATTCTAGCGATTCCTGAAAGATCACCACTAACACCTCCACTCTCTCTTCGATCTCTGGGGTGTAGGCCATCTGGTTCAGGTGATTTATCCACCTTCAGGCCATTCGTTTTTCTAGCAACTTCTCCTTGGCGATGACCACCATACTCAGCTCTACACCTTCACTCTTGAATTTTTGGAATATTACTAGTGTCTTCCACTGTGAAAACTTACAAAGTAATTATTCAGTTCCTTAGCCATTTCCTCGTTCTCCACAATCTCTCCAGCATCATTTTCCAGCAGCCCAATGTCTACATTTGCCTCTCCTTTGCCCTTTAGATAGCTAAAGAAACTCTTCCTTTATATTACTGGCTAGCTTACCTCATTATTTAATCTTCTCCCTCTTTTTTTGTTGCCCGCTGTAGGTTCCCAATCCTCTAGTTTTCCACTGTCCTTTACCAAGTTATGGGTTTTCTCTTTTGCTTTTATGCTGTCCGTGACTTTCCTAGTCAGCCATGGTTGCCTCATTCTCCCTGTACCATGCTTCTTTTCTCTCAGGATGAACCTCTACTGTGCCTCCTGAATTACTCCCAGAACCTCCTGCCATTGCTGTTCCATTGTCTTCCCTGCTAGGCTCATCTCCCAGTCAATTTGACCCAGCTCCTCACTCGTGCCTCTGCAGTTGCCTTTATTCACTTGTAATACCATTACCTCTGATTCTATCGATCTACTCTTCTCTCTCAAATTGCAGAGAGAATGTGATGATTACTGCCTCCTCAGGGTCCCTTCACCTAAAAGCTCCTTTAATCAAGACTGCCTCATTGCACAACACTAAATCCAGTATTACCTGTTCCCTAGTGAGCTCAAATTCATTTTCTTGCAGTCCACTACTAACCTGGTTTTCCCAGTCCACTTGCATATTGAAATCCCCCATGATCACTGTAACTTTGCTTTCCTACACATCATTTCTATCTCCTGATTACTGTTTGGAGGCTTGTACATTACTGCAACTAGAGATTTTTTTTAAAAAAATCTGTTGCAGGTCCTCAATTCTACACCATCTGACCCTACAAGATCACAAAGGGATCTTGATCAATTGGGTCAATGGGCTGAAGAGTGGCAGATGGAGTTTAATTTGGATAAATGCGTGGTATTGCATTTTAGTAAAACAAGGGCACGACTTCTCCAATTAAAAGTAGGACCTTGGTAGTGTTGTAGAACAGAGACACCTAGGGGCTCAGGTACATAATTATTTAAAGTTTGCATCAGATATAGATAGGATGGTTAAGGTGGGGTTTAGCATACTTGCCTCAATTGCTCAGACCTTTTGAGTATCGGAGTTAGAATGTTCTGTTGAGGTTGTAAAAGACATTGGTGAACCCTCTTCTGGAATAGTGTCCAGTTCTGGTCTCCCGGTCACTGGAAAGGGTTCAGAAGAGATTTAGCAGGATTTTGCTGGGAATGGAGGGTTTGAGTTATGAGAGACTTGCACTTTTTTCACCCGAGCATATTAGGTGGTGAAGTGACCTTATAAAATCATGAGGGATATAGATAAAGTGAATGACAGGTGTCTTTTCCCTAGGGTGTGGAATTTCAAGACTAGGGGAAATATTTTTAAGGTGTGAGGAGAAGGATTTTAAAAAGTCATGAAGTGCAAACATTTTACATCAAGTGGTTCATGTGTGGAATGAACTTCCAGAAGAAGTGGTGAATACAGACAGTTACAGCATTTAAAGGACAATTAGATGAGTACATGAATAAGAAACATTGACGAATATAGGCCAAGCACAGGCAGGTAGGACTAGTTTGGGATTATGGTCAGAGTAGATTGGTTGGACTGAAGGTGACACACACAGTTTCCCTGCTGTCTGACTGACCTGAAATGAGAAGTCACAAATTAACATTTTTTGATTGCAGAGGTAGATGTAGATGCACTTGCTTTTCACTCAGCATTTTCCACTACTAACTCCAACTTACAGCATTTAAGTTGATGCAAGGACCATCCCCCACAGATACATGAATATGATGAAATCAAATAGTAAAAGCTGTATTGTTGGAAACCATCTCACAACACCTAGTCTTCCCACCAGATGGAGTACAACTTCAATTCACCAATTTGAAGTCAAAGTTGGTATACAAAGTTCAGGTCTTTTAGATCTGCTGGGCATTTTATAAAATTGTGTTTTTAATGTGTTTTTTTTTGGTGAAAAAAGCTCAAATCATGCCATTGTGTCCACAAGCTAAATTCACGAACAAATTTGTAGACAAATAAATACAACTGAGTTTAGCAGACATAAATTAGGAGTATTTCCTTTATTTTATGAACTGTGTCCCTCAAACACACCAGACCTTTTTTATATATAAAGCAAGGGGATGACTGAAAGACAGCAAACTGATATTAAGCAAAAAGAAACGAGCATTAGCTTGCAATAGAAGTATAAGCTTTACAAAACAGATCAATAGTTCTTTCTTCACTATCCAGATGTACTTTTGCGAAACATACACATCTTAGATAATTTAAAACCAAAATGACAATCTTTTCAAATTATAAATATGAAATAGAAGGCAAAGCCAAAAATTCTACAAAAGAACTTGTTTTTGAAGACAAATGCACATTGTTTTCACATATATGCATGAATCATGTTAAATCGGCTGTTTCTAAAGAATCTGAACAAGTCTCAACATTATGGTGTTGCAAAAACAGAGTGATCATTCTTTCTGAATATAGTATGTGCCAGGTGAATCACTCTCCAAACCACAATATTCTGATTATTGCAAGCATGGTATTAAATTGATTTTTGTGAATTTTCTGAAAATATTTTGTACAATTTAAGGGCAAAACCCCAAAGATCGTTATTTCACAACACAGCTACCTTCAGTTATGTTACGTACAATTTCCAGTCACTGGAAACTTGTATTTTTGACCCCTAGTTTGCTAGAACTTTGAGGATATATTCAGTGCCAGTTGCTTTGACATTGAGGGCAATTTATACTCCATTCTCCTCTGGCATTTCACTAGAGTTCTCATGTCGATCAAGGCACTGCAAGTTCCATTGAGTAATTTCAATTGAATCCAAACTGAGCATTAGTGGGTAAAGTTATTGGTGAGTTGGTATTCAGGGTTAGTTAAACCTGTATTATGGCAGTTCTGGTTCACAGTTCAATATTATCCTTCAACTTGTCCAATGCTTTACCCTATGAAAATAATACTTTGCTTTCTTTTAAGAATCATTAGCTTAAAACAACTTTTGGACATTGTTTCAAAGGGATTTAGATAAGCTAAGTGCATAGATAAGAACACAGTAAACAGAATATAATGTGAAACATAATATACTGTGAAACATATGAAGTTACCCATTTGAGGAGGAAGATACAGAAATGCAAATTCAGCAGAAAATGAAGACTCTTTCTGAAATGTTGAGAGATTGCGAAGTTGTTCATCTTGCTAAGTCATTGGAAGGTAATATGCAGGTGAAGTAAACTATTAGGAAAGTAAATAACATTTGTCTATCTTGCAGGAGGTCTGGTCACAATTGTATTCAGCCTTGCTGAGATCACATTTGGAGTATTGTACAGGTTTTTGGTCTCCTAACCCAAGAAAGAATATATTTGCCAGAGAAGACATGCATTGAAGTGAGGATAGTGCAAATGTCCTGTGAAGAGAATTTGAAAAGAATATCTTTATTTGCTAGAGCTTGAGAATGAAAGATTATCTAATTTTCCCTTATGAGCATGTGGTCACAGTGAGGAACTGGAACAAGGGTAGAGTCTCAGACTAATGAGAACACTATTAGCACAGAGATGAGAGAATGTTTTTTATGTGTGTTTATGTGATGTTACCAAATTGGAACAGTTGCTGTTTAGTAGTTAAACAATTATTCTGTTAAGTTTTCCAGTAGAGTTAATTATTCCAATTTCTTTCTGAAAGGTCATTCAACCCAAAGCATAAACTCGGAATTCTCACCCACAGATGCTGCCAGACTTGCTGAGCTTTTCCAACAATTTCTGTTTTTGCTGCTTTCTTTTGTTGTATTTTAGTTATAGTCTATGAATAAAGTGTGTTTTGCTTCAAGACTGGTAGTTTGACCAATCAAAATGCATCCAGAACACAATGTCTGGCATTTGCCTTTTAAAAATAAAGAAAATGTTAGGGCCTAGGCTATCCTCGAATATATTTTGAGGGAGCTTGGTTTGGTTTGTAATAAATTAATGACAGATCAAGAATAAAATAAAGAGGAACTAAAATTGAAAGGCTGGAATGGAGGACGAGTGTTCAGGTAGGGAATCACAAATGAAATAGATGCCATGCCATTATTGACCAGAGAAGCTTTATACATGACCAGTGATGTATAAAGACAGGAAATTGTCTTTATGAAGAGATATGTAGGTGAGAAAAACATAAAAATATTCACCATTTTAAAGTGTGGACGTACAGTGGCAATAGATAATCAACTTAAACTCAGATTATTTTTGGAAGATGCAACCAGTTAAAAGTTGCAAATTTGACAAACAAGACAAATTGCTTAAAAGAAATGCAAAGCCATCTCAAGACAGAGGCAAGAGAACCAATAAATTGCAAAGTGGTGGAGGCTTGCAAAAAGAATGACTCCTACAGTTTAGATCCACGAAAATCTATAACAGGGTCAGGAAGACATCAAACGCAAAACTACTGTGTGAACATCAGTGTCATCATAGATAGGCCCATTGGATCTAACCAGTGGAAATACACACTGGAACTAGTATTTCAAGAGAAGTTCCAAGAGTCTTTGGCAGATTTGTTGAAAGGGAACCTGCCACCTTCATGACTGTTTCAAATAAATTTACCTGGTTCCTCCATAAACAATTCAAGAGAGTCATCAGGGAGCAGAGAACATTAAAGGTAATTCCAACATTGACTACTGCTAACTGCATCCAAGAAATTAGCTAAACAATTTTGGCCTCAAAGAATCAAAGGATGCTAAATTTAAAATTCCTTTATTGTCCTTTGTAATAAATACTTAACCTTTAAAATTGTGCAAGCTACACAAGGGTCTTATCATTGATCTTGTACCTTATTTTTCCACAGGTTTTTCAGTCAATAAATTGCTTTTTAATACAATAAACCTGTTGATTGGCTCCTTTTTGCTTACAGTAAACAAAAACATTTCAATTGCATTTACATCTAGGCCTATACACTTTGAAGTTGAGAGATCTAATTAATGTATAGAAGATAGAAGGGGCAACACGGTGACTCAGTAGTGAACACAATCAGGTAATCAAGGAGGACATTTGAAATGGAAGGTTAAAATGGGCTAAGATCTCCTGCAAAAAATAATTTCAGGTTCAGACATTGTTGGAAACTTAACTTTTAATATTTGATTTTTTTTGTACTTCAGTAGCTATCATTTTTGTCAGTAATTAAAATGCAATGTTTAAACTAAATGTGGTTGCACTTTATTACCTCTAGTCAAAAGTAATTTCCAATCTACCACAAATCGAATGTACTGAATGCATGCACCTTGGTGGACAGGCACATGCTACAAAGCAATTTACAGAATAGCAGTTTCCTTCTTAGTGGCTTACCTGATATGGTCTTCAGTATAGGGGTGAGCCCAAAGAACCAAATGTTGGTGAATAATTTGCACCCAAACCACATTAGCTGCTTCTTTCACTTTCCCTTCAGGACTTGTAGCAAGTTAAGCACGCAAATAAACTGAGTCGCTACATTAGCCAAAAAGTTGCACTGGCTTTTCATGTAATTTTCTTTCTACAGTCTACAAGTATTTAAAAATTCAAATGGTCATCTCATGACAATTTCTTGATTCTTATCATGCATAGTTGCATACTCCTTAGCCCTTCATACAAAACAACATAGGAACTTATAATTACAGATTTTACCAAATGCTAAAAAGTAATATTGTTGTTGTATAGAAGGAATTACTGTACTACTTGTGGCCTAGTCAATATTTTTGCATGAATTGGTAATGGAAGAAAAAGTTTGAACTCAAAAATACACGATGCATAAATATAAATTAGATAAGCAAAACAAAAAAAAGGTCAGGCAGGCAGGAAAGGAGGGAAAGCGAGAGAAAAGGACGAGTCACTCTTGATTGCCTGATTATTCAAATTAAAAGGATAGTGGTTGGCATTTTGTCACCCTTCAGTTTGTCTGTTGGTCACTTGCTTTGGTTTCAAAGACTTGAACTGAAAGACCTAAAACATTAAAAACCTAAAAGTTGCTCGAAACTTCTCAAAAAATATTCAGCAAAGCCATTCATCATATTTGAACTCAGACCACAACACTACGAAATCAGAAACGTTTCAGAATTTATGCACTCCCAGAATTTATGCACTGCAGAAGCTGGAGATGTGAAATAAAGTGACTGCTAGAGAAGCTCAGCAAGTCTGGCAGCATCTGTAAAGACAAACAGAATTAGTAGAGTCTAACAGCTCTTCTTGAGAAAGCCAGAGAACAGACTTTCAATTCAAAACTTAATTGTGTTTCTCTCTCCACAGATGCTGTCAGACCTGAGTTTCTCCAACATTTTGTTTCTCTTTAAACCCAAGATCTAAGCCAATATTTAAATGTTTTTTCAAAGCTGGATTGTCCTGATACAGGAAATATCAACAATTTTCCAGGCAGAACTTATTTTTGAAAAAGCATTTGAATTTATTTCAGAATAGTTTTATGGTTTTACTACAACGTCACACCTGGCAAGTCACGGTCCAATTACAAAGAATTCTACAGATAGAACCAACAACTTGAGTAGTTATTAATATGGAAAATATTTTTCATAATTCTACTTAACTTTACACAAAAGAGAAGCATTTTAATACAAATAAGTAAATTTATCTAAATCTTGAATCTGTATTATTACATTCCCATTCTAACAAACAGTGAAGACATGCCACTCTTAGTTGTAGTAGTATTGCTGAACAGTCAAGTAGGTTTTTAAAATGAAATCACAATAAAACAATCACCCCTTTATGCTGTAAACAGCAAATATATCTATAAATTAATGTACATCCCATTTGTACTTTTTATAAAAGTAACAATTACTGCATGTAGGTTTCTTTTAGGTTTGGGTGGTTTCCGTACATGTAATTAAACATTTAAAATAGTATGCAATTTTGAAAATAAGGCATACAAATACACAAAAAGTTTACCAGTTCCAATACAAGTGCTTGCAAGAGATATAGTTAGCAAACAAACCAAGTTCACAGTGGACGACAACAGCAATATACAAAAAGCTGGCAATTGCCCAGGATTTAGCAAAACATGCAGGCTGTAGAAGAATTGTTATAAAAGTTCTATTTTGCCCTCACCCACAAACAATCCGTCATCAAGACCATGATAGGCACTTGATAATATTGGAAAGAACAAATCAGTCGAACTGGTTAAGTCCTCACAGTGATGCAATATAAAAGGATCATAGGACTGAAGTAAAGTTTTCATGGTGCCAAGTCCATACACTCTACTTGTAACTCAGGTGGCACAAAGCTCAGTACTTCTTCATAGGTTAATCCTGAAGATGGAAGAATAACGTATATTTTAAAGTTTGGATAAAAACATTGAAAGTTAGCCACATTATACACAAGATTCAAATAATATTTAACGCTTTTGTAGATATTCAATTTTGATTTACAAACAAACTCAAAGGACAAAAGACAAACTACATTCTACAAATGTCAATTCATACATATTCATAAACAGATCTATCGTCCTTGCAAAGACCTCCTCACTAACATCTAGAGGCTCGTGCCAAAATTGGCACAGCAGTCTCAGACAAGTTAAGCAACAGCCTGACAATCATAATCATGGAATCACACCTTACAGACATCATCATCATCATCCCTGGATATGTCCTGCCCCACTGACTGGACAGACTCAGCAGACGTGGCAGCACAGAGACATATAGTCAGAGAATTTCCCTAGGAGGATTCCAGACCCCATCAAGTCTCATGGCTTCAGGTGAAACACGGGCAAGGAACCCCCTAATGACTACCATGTACCATCCTCCCTCGGCTGATGAATCTGTACTCCTCCATGTTGAACAACTCTTGGAGGAACGGCTGAGGATGGCAAGGGCACACAATGTACAGTTGGTGGTGGTGGTGGGGAAGGTCTCAATGTTCAGCACCAAGAGTGGCTCAGCACCAATACTACTGATCAACATGGTCAGGTCCTAAGGACACTGCTGTTACACTGGGTCTACAGTAGGTGGTGAGGGAACCAAGAGAAAAAACATACTTGATCTTACCCTTACCAATCTGCCAGCTGCAGATACCTCTGTCAATCACAGTACCAGGAAGAGTTTTCCACCACACAGTCCTCGTGGAGACGAAGTCCCACCTTCACATTGAGAATAACCTTCATCTCGTGTGGCATTTGCTAAATGGGACAGACTTTGAACAGATCTAGAATCGCAAGATTGGGCATCCATGAGGCATTCTGGGTTATCAACAGTAGCGGAATTGTACTCCAGCACAATCTGCAACCTTATGGCCAAACATTTCCCCACTCAACCATTACATCAAGCCAGGGGATCAACCTTGGTTCCACGGAGTGGAGGAGGGAATGCCAGAAGCATCACCAGGCATACCAGAAAATGTGATATCAGCCAAACTGGACTACTTGCATGCCAAACAGCAAGGTGATCAATAGAGCTAAGTGATCCCACAACCAACAGTTCAGATTTACACTCTGCAGGTCTGCCACATGCAGTCATGAATGGTGGTGGGCAATTAAAGAACTCATTGGAGGAGGAAGCTCCACAAAAATCCCCACCTCAGTGCAAAAGGCTGAAATGCCATATGGATGATGCATCACTGCTTATGCCAGTGGTCCCCAGCTTTACAGCCAAATTCAAGAAATGGTTGAAGACACTGGATACTGCAAAGGCTATTGGCTTTGACAACATTCTGACAATAACACAGAAGACTTGTGCTCCACAACTTGCTGTTCCCATGACTAAGCTCTTCCAGTACAGTTACAACACTGTCATCTACCTGACCACTTGGAAGATTGCCCAGATATGTCCTGTATATAAAAAGCAGGACAAATTCATCCCAGCCAATTACCACCCAGTCTATTCTTGATCATCAGTAAAGTGATGGAAGGACTCACTGACAACGCTATCAAGTCTCACCTGTTCAGCGATAACCTTCACAGTGACAATCAGTTTGGATTCTGCCAGGACCACTCAGCTCCTGACCTCATTATAGCCTTGGTTCAAAAATGGACAAAAGAGCTGAATTCCAGAGCTGAGGTGAGAGTGACAGCCCTTGACCTCAAGGCTGCATTCAACCAATAAGAGACAAATCTAAACACTGGCCCTTGATGGTGTTACCATCACGGAATCTCCAACTATCAACATCCTGAAGGTTACCATTGAGCAGACTCAACTGGATTTGCCACTAACAGTAACTACAAAAGCAGGTCAGAGGCTAGGAATACTGCAGCAAGTAACTCACCTCCTGGTTCCCTAAAGCCCATCCATCATCTACAAAGTATAGTCAGGAGTGTGATGGAATACTCCCTACTTGCCTGGATGAGCGTGGCTCCAGTGTCAGTTTGGCAACATCCAGGACAAAGCAACACGCATCCACAACTATCCACTCCCTCCATCATCAACACTCCGTACACACTGTTGTTACTATCTACAAGATGCACTGCAGAAATTCAAAGATCCTTAGCACTTTCCAAACACACGACCAGTTCCTTAGAGAAGGACTAGGGCAGCAGATCCATAGGAACACCATCACCTTCAAAATTCCCTTCCTAGCCGCTCAACATCCTGATTTGGAAGTATCACTGTTCTGTCACCATCGCTGGGTAAATATCCTGGAATTCCTCCCTAACGACATTGTGGGTCAACCCACAGCAAGTGGACTGCAGCAGGGTCAAGACAGCAGCTCACTACCATCTTCAAGGGCAACAAAAGGACAGGCAATAAATGCTGCCTAGCCGGCAACACCCACATCCCACAAAAAAAGGTGAATTTAAAAAACTCAAGACTGACAAAGAATTCTCACTGATTTTCCAAATCATTTGTGGTAATAAAACATTGACCTAGAATTATTCATGGCATAAAAGCCACCTTCATAAATATTACATTCACAACTCATTCTCAAAAAACACTGATTTTTAAAAATGTTTCCACTATTTTGTATATACCGATCTATGGTATAAACAGAAAGCCTGTCTAGTGAATGTCAGACTGTGCCAATGCAAGAGCAATGCCAATGCATTCAAAGGATGGTAGGATGGTGGTGATGTCTTCCTGAAAGTGGAATGCCAATAGTGAAAAGGGTGTGTGGGGCCAGAGGATCCTGCCCTGCTATGCCATTATGGTTCTCCTGTAGCAAGCTTTGGTGGGTGGCATGGGGAAAAGAGAAGAATCAGTGAAATGGTGATAAACATCTCACCATAGCCTACACTGTTCAGAGCCTATAGCAAGATCCCACCCCATAAGTTTCATTTTGTTCAGCTGGAACCAAGACACTCATTTGTAGCTCTGCAGCTGATCTTCAGATTTATTTTTAGAAACAAACATATCCAGTTATTGGTTATACATTAATAGTCTTTATTTAAAGACTTTGTGATACTCTGAGATACACTTTAATGTCTATTTGGCTATGACCATCAAAAAACTAGCAAAATTGGAAAATGCACAATGGCATTTTTTTTTGGAAATTAATTAACCTAAAGTAAATTGTAAGTAATTTGAAACTACAAACAGGACACATTATGGGCTCTAAATTCACAGTTCAACATTCACCTAAATGTACAACTTATCGGGTCTGGACCAGAAGCTCACTAAAATGTAATCCCCATCTCTCCATTCCTGTAGAATTTTAGATCATATTGACCAATCAACTTGGTATTATATTGGAAGATATTTTCTTCCAGGTAATATGCCATATTTGCACACCTTGTTCTTGGTTGCAGGTTTCAAATTTTTATGTTCTAAAAACTTATCAATACATCAAAACACACTACACAAATGCAGAAAGATGACAAACTGTAAATCAAGTCTGCAAATTTTATATTTTAATGTTATAAAATATTGTTTATCTTAGAAGGCTTACTAACCATAAGGAAAATTGCAAGTGTGTGTTTGGGCTTGTTGTATGTTTGCCAATTGTAAAAACTCAACACCAAATATGAAACATTCCAACTCTATCCTGTCTGTAGTGTTTGTGTTTGCAAATAATGTTTGTACACTTTCCACAAGAGGGCATCCTACTTGTCCAAACTGGGACCTCTTAGGGCAGTTATTGGAACCAAGGATTAGTGATGCTAATGTGTATTTAGATACTTTATTGGTCTTAAACAGTAATTCAATCTCAACTAAGCAAAACCATTGACTATTATTTGTCCAGCAAGGGAAAATGCTGTAAAGCTTGAAGTCCTTGTAATAGATGTGGCAAAGAAGTTAATTGAATAAATTACTGGACGAAAACAGACTAAGCAGGATGGACAATAGTTTACAACACTTGCCTCAACAGTCTTTTGATGGTTTATCTGAATGTATACTATCACAGGTACACAATCCTTTAATCAGAAATTCCAGAATCCAAAGCTTTTAACCATGAAGTTATTTTTCTGCACAAGGCTGTTTGGTGTACGAACAGGTGACCCAATACCATACCCACTCGACGTCACATCTGAATGATGGGGGTCACTGCTTGGCCCAGCTCTGACAGGCATCGATTGTCTCAGCACCGTATGAGTCACATGTGGGTCTGTACTTGGAACTACATGAGAATCATGGCCAGTAAGTTTTTTTTATTTCACTGTGAAAGTGTAATTTATTCCGAAATCTGAAAAATTCCAGAATCCGATAAACAACTGGCCCCAAGGATTTTGGATAAAAGGATTATGTATACACATACCTGTACCCACAGTTTGTGCAGAACAAGTACAGGTCCAAAATCATGGGAAGTGTAGACCTAGGATTTTGCTTCAAATTTTATAGCGTACGGGTTTATCATGAGGATGGGCTAAGAAATTGATTTTAATGCAGTAAGAGTAAAACTCTACTGGTACTTTTCTGACTGCTGTGTTACCCTGCAGAGCATCACAATGCATGTGTGACAAGCTGAGCAAAAGTCCCAGATAGCAACATTAAGTACATTTCTTAAATAGGTGAACAGAACCTACTCTTCCACCAAAATCTGTAATGGTCTTCACTCAGTTTGATAATCTTCAAGATGGATCCAGGTGCAAATATATGCAGTGTACATTTCACAAATGTACAAGGTTCATGGATAACAAGGCTGTTTTATGAGTAGTGCAGTCAACTAAGGTTGTTCAGTAATCTTCCAAAATCATGGATATTTTATATCACTATTACATGGCTATTTGAGCAGTGAATAATTGCTAAGTCAGCCTGATGAGCAATGACTACAGGAAAAGTAATTTTGAGAAGGTAAAAGTTTATGAACTCTAAGCACAGCATTCCTACAAATATTAATTTAAAGAATAGTTTCACTTACTCTTCCATTCTTCTATTTCAAGATCTCTGCTTTCAAACGACTGATCATAAGGGTCTGCTTCAGGTTCATCATCTGGGTCATGATACTGAGAGAAATACGAATGAGCCAATGCTTCTGCTGCTGTGATCCTCTTATCTGTGTCCAGCACAAGCATTTTCTCCAAAAGGTCAACAGCTACACAGTAGAAGGAATAAAAACAGATAATACAAAATTGATTAGTTTTGTGTAATATTACAACCTAGCACTTTTCTATTTAATTCAAAGTTTGACACTGTTACATCAGTTGAGTTTTTAATGTCAACAAAAGCAAGCAGAATGCTTCAAAAAGCAACTGCAAGAAAGAAACATCGCACGCAAAAAAACTAGCAACTAGCCTTCAATGCTTGGATCAATTACATCCTAATTTTGAAGGAATTTTGAAAGAACGACTTCAATACCTCAGTACCTCAATGCAAGTTTGGAAGAAATAATTTGCTATAAGGAAAAACAATAGTGTTATAAGAATAGCTTAAAAACCTCAATCTCAAGTAATGTCTGATTAAAGAAAAACTCTTTCTCCTTTTAAAAAAAAATTCCTTAGCAATCTGCTTGAATGATAAATACAGTACAGCCTGTCATTTCTGCCAAGGACACGACTCTAATGTAGTTCCAAGTAAAGACATTTCTGAACCTGTTAAGGTTGGATCTTCATGACCCAGTCCTTAATCAAGAGACTAAATTAAGGTTGAACAGGATGCCCTACCAAGCCATAAGGAACAAGATAACTTCATGGAGACAAAATCAGAAGAATTACATAAAATATCTGTTGCATGCTAATAAACAACTAAAGTGACTGACACGATGTCTACAAGTACAGATGAGCTTCAGAGCAGTGGAAAAACACTTTAAATAGCAAAACATTTTTCCAAAGTGAATCCATGCTTGCTTTCACTTAACATTTCATCTAGCTCCAGAACACAGGATAGAAAACAGTAATAGTCAGTGACAGAGATAAATTCCTCTCATTTGTTTGGCTGAGACCAATAAACTGTTCACACCTTTTCTGCCTATTTAAATATTATCACTACACTGATAATAAAATGCTTTAACATCTAAACTTTTTTTTGGTAATTTATGACTTTAAACCAAATCTTACTAGATTATGTGAGTAGAAAAAGAGTAGTTGCCTGCCCAAAATAACTAGCATTAAGTATGAGACTCTTTGGCGATTGATTCCTACTGTGCAAGTTGGCTTCAATTTTCATTTTAGTTAGCTGCCTGTTAAAAGCAAGGAAAAGACTGTACACTATAGATCCACTGGAGGGAAACCAATGTCTCCAATTCCTAACAAGGAATTAGAATATCAATGTTTTCATCAATGATTACTTTGTAACAAAAAGAAAATATTAATATTAGAAAATCTACTCAAATCATTTATACCTCTCTTCCAGTTCCAATATGGCAAAGATGACTGAAACATTGTTTTACATTCAAATCAGGATTGGAAAACTAAGTTTATCTGACAAGATAAATGCACATTTAGAAATGCCATTACCTTGAGGATTAGCTCCAATGAATACATCTTCAAAGCTCTGCTTTGGCATGTGCTGTAAGGATTGTATATAGTTTCTAGCCTGCAGAAATAGTTTACATTGATTATTTTTGTCTTTTCACAAGTAATTTGTCCTCAATCCAAGCTGTTGTATCACTTTTCCTTGGTATTTTATGGAAGTATACTGAACACTAGTTGGTTGGAAGTATAATAATCAAAATACACGGTGCAACAACGCAGTATTTATATTTTAGGAAACTTATTTCACATTCACCTAGCAAAATCAATTTAAGTTTAGAAATATCCTGGTGAGAGTCCAATCAGTATTGTTCTTGTTCTGAATGTGAGACAGATAATATTTCAAGTCCACTTGAAAAGTGATACCACAAGCTAATGTTTAAGTAAAATCAATTCCAAACATTAGTAGGTTTTTAAAGAAAATACAATTAGACATGCCATAATGCAATCTTAAGCAACCACAACACTTCTCAACTGGTCACAAAGAAGGTTAAACACCAAGTGCTTCCCAAATTGGGGATTACAAACTCTGAGGCAGCAATGATCATTTGTCTCCAACCAACTTACAACAGCTGCACTTCTACTCTAGTTGGCTCCAATTCTCACAGCTCTCAGGTCTCCAATCCATACCCACAGCTGACCAGTCACCTCCATTTTCACAGGTATCTCTTTATTCCTCACCCGCTTTGACCTCCCACTGAGGGGGTGTCACAATTTCATTAAAACATAATAAAATTCTGATTAGATCCAATTTGCTGCAATGCTTCAATTAGATCACTTTACAGAACCTAAAAAAGTTTAACAAATATTGTCATGAAATTATTTGTAGAATCAAGATATTTGAGAATATTTGAAGTTCTTACACCCAATGTTTGACCAAATTTCACCACTATTAATTCAGAACACTAATTTTGCTGAACAGATTCCAATTTCCCAATAAATTCTGAACATAGAAATTCTTTTGGCTAACAAAAAAAATCAAATCAATCTGCTAGTGGAACAGTAATATTAAACATAATTTTATAAAATATCTCTCTTCACTGACTGATGCCTTCGTCAGCAGACATCAGGTCAAGTTAAGGACATGAGCATCTTCAGAATTAAATACATGTAAACTTAATGAGATACTGAAGTCAGTCAAGAAAGCTATGAACATGATTTTGTATATAGTGCAACTAATTAATCAGACCACATCTTGGCATACAGCAGAAAAAAAAATTCAATTCAAAGCTCAAAAGGAAAGACAGCATTGAAAAATTATTTAATTAGCTAATAATGATTCAACAGAAGTGACTGCAGATAAGCTGCATGTTTGGGGGGTGGGGGGCAGCACTGGGCCTATGGAAATAAGCTGCTGGAAAGTACCTAAATTTTAAACATCTTAGTCATATACTCAGTAAGCTTACAGTTGCATATTACTTGCGCAGAGATCTGCATAGGATGCAAATGAACAATCAAAAACAAAGTTGGACTTTAGATTGCAAATTAACTAGAAACTACAATTAGGAGGATTTTGTGCTTCAGAACAGAAAGCTAATTGTGGTGAGATTAATTCTTGACTAGGTTGAAGAACACACTATACTGAAGTGACTTTATAGATACTACTTGGTCCAGATGATATCATGGACTAGTTTCAACCACCTTTGGAAGAAAGAAAGTTTGGAAATTCCTTTAATATTTCATATAGACCTTGGCTTTTGCCTTAGCACTAAGGAAAGATGCAAGGCAGGAACAACGGTGGGTAGAAAGTGAGCAATATATATTGCCATTCATAAACCCAGGAACCCCAACATGCTTTGTAAACAAATCCTTGATATCAAATGATTTAGTCCTCACTTCTGCAGATCTGGAACAGAGATAACAAACAAGCTGGGAACTTAAGAGTAAAGTTGACTTTTAACCTCCAATGTTCGAGTACAGAAATAAGCCATTTAATATCATGGTATGTCACAGAAGAGACAGAGTGTATTATTTTTCTCAGGTACTGAATGATTATTCATTATGCTATCCATAAGCTTTGGAATAACAGGTGGTTGTTAGCCATTAGAGCAATTACAGAGCTTCCTACATTCGAAGGAATAAGGAACATGAAATATTTCACAAATATAGAAATTGGAATGAAATTATAATTTTGATTTTTAAATAAAATCTAAAAATAGTGATCATTCTTCCATATAAAACAATTCTTGGAAAGCCTCTCGTTTCCAATGTTAAAATAAAACAAAAAAACACAAGATTGCTTTCTGATTCCAGTTCAGCAAGATTACATACTTTAAGCATTCATAAGCAATGAATACATTGCCTGAGAATGTGGAGACTGCTTCACCGTTTCAGTGAAAATTGAATACAATTTTAGAAGTTTTACACCTCTCAAATTTCAGAAATCTTTAGTGTGCAAGAAAATATGCAAGAGACTTCCCATTTTCTTAAGGGTAGGCTCTTTGGTTGAAAAAAAGTGAAGAGATGAACTCCACAAGATCTAGACAATCCTACACTCCAAAAGGTTGTATAAAAAACAAGCTTTTAATTATTCATGTTCCATGATTGCTAAAAATAAACTTGGGAATTTGAACCAAATTATTGCCTGCAGTTTTAATCCAAAGAGGATTCATTTTTTGTAAATGAGTCCTCATTTAGCAATGGGCTTTCTAAGTGGTACATTTCTTAGAAATGTCAACAGTAAAACATTATACAATCATTAGAAACACCATATGGATATGTTGTCTCATGTCAAGTTGCTATATTGAAATCTTATTCTGCACACAAATTAACAAGAAAACAGAATACAATTTATCCAAAACAATAGCTAGGACCCATGTTTACTGAAATGTTGATACTAACCCAAATGGTCTATTAATCAAATACAGAAAATATGAATAGCAACACAAATCCTCCCTCTGAAGAGCTTTTAGCAGCCTGTCTGTCTCACCTCATGGCTGGGCATCCTGTTAATTAAGGCAGGAGGAGGGGTTCCTGTCAATCTCATGATCTGCTGAAGCTGGTTAATATCTTAAACGCCCAGGTCAAGGCGTTTATCCATTTTTCAAAAGGGTATGCCAAAAATTTGAAAAGCTGAGTTTTCAACAAATTTAGTAACCATTCTAATGAAATTTTTGTGTTGGAGGTTGTTACATTAGAAAAAAAGACAGCAGGATGCAGTAGAAAACAAAAAAGACACAAACATGCAGAGGCAGGGAAGGGCCATGACCAACAACCCAGCATGCTATGGGATTATACTAAATGGATGTTAGTACTAAATGGATGTTACTACATTTTCATATGGAGCACTTTAAAATCTAAGCAAATTACCAACTTTCAACGTTTTATATTTTCAAACTTTACTTTGAAAACTTAATTCATAAGACACCAAGGTACTTTTAATATTTTAAAACTTGTTGTTATGGATTAATATAAAATATTACCTGCAGTCTTAATTCTGTATCAACTAAAATCAGTGCAGCAAGTGGAAAACATTTCTAGTAGAAGCCAAACCATGCCAATCAATGTTGGTACATTTGTGCTTTGGTGCTTTAACTGGCAGTGCTGCAAAAGTGATTTACTAGGAGCGGTCAATAACTATCAGTGGAAGTACACACAATACATTAACTCACAGAATCAGATGATATTTTCATCAAAAGTTCTGGCCCTGGTGTTCCGACGAGCTGCATTATTAGCTTCAACTGATCAATATCTAACATTGTAACATAAAGGAAAACATAGGGGACAGGTTATAACAAACGGCCAATGCATTTTAGAGTTGTAACGATAATGGAATAGAGGAATCATAAGCCAATGTGCAGGTCATAAGTGATGAATTACTTCTGTTAATTTCTGAAAACAGAGGATTATGGCTTCGCAAATTGTACCAATTATTTTTGGAACAGTAAGATAATAGGTTTTACTCAGCAATACAATTCAACTCTAAGTAATGGATATTCTTATGCTTTTAAAGGACTACTTCATTGAAAAATTCAAAATACAAGTTAATTTAAGCTATTGTAGACTGAATGTGTACTTTTCAGCTCATGTCAATCAGCAGTATTAAGACTGTTACATTTCAAAATGTGTTAAAATGGACAGTAAATTCTCTCAAAGCCTCAGACTTGCTTTATTTTATGTAAATCTGTGCAATTTAAACACTGAGTCTGCTTCAGAACAAGTGCTGAAGATAGACTCAACGAATGAGTGGGAAAAAAAGAAAAGCGTAAGTATAAGATAGGATTATTTCAATGCTTTAAATTATTTGTAGATGTTTTGTTTTAACTTTGCTAATCTTGTTACTTTTAAAATACATTTTTATAACTTTATTCGAAATGGCAAAGAAACCAACCTGTGGTCATATTCGCAAGATGAAGGAAGCGGTCATATTACCGATACAACTCTAAACCAATGCCAAAATAAAAATACCCTATTCAGACACACATTTTACTCCATTATTTATTTTTCTCCTTTTTTCCCATTTCCAACACCTATTTCCTGGGGACTTTTCCACTTTTGCATTTACGGTGGCCATAATGGCAGTTACGTGTTAAAGCCAACCATTGATATTTCCATTTATGATATCCATTTCTAGTAGCATAGTGAAGACTGATGGCACTTGAAATTCAGCAGTGTGAAATGAGACCATACAGGATTTAAAATAAATTTTACTCCACCTCCATTCTCCAAATGAAATAAATTTCTGAAAGAAACAAAGCTTTGCAGTTTCACATTTCCCAGTGCTGTCTATTGATTCTAGATGTACTTCAGTAGAGTACATAATGACATTTAAGCATTCAATCAAATGTCAATATCATGATCTATAGATAATAAATTCCAGAATTCCTGAAAACAGTACATGTTTTATGGATATATGAAGTCAATCATTTCCTCTAAATGTACTCGAGCATAAGTTGTAAGAGCATACTTGTGAAGCAAACTGCAAAGTTGACTAATTTATTAAAAATTCAATCCAAATTTTCACCAAACCTAAAAGGGGCAGTGAAAAGTAAAGATGAGTCACAAAGTTCTCCATTACCTTTCAAAAGATTCATATTTTAAAATCAAGCATGCGAGATACATAGTAATTTTAAATCCCATTATAGTGATCTAAAGGAAATTTAAACACTTGCATCATTATTTCATCTGCTTCAACTGCAGACTAACATCCACATTCTGTCAACTTATTTTTAAAATTATAAATGTGGTTAACAAAGTGATACCAACAAGATAATTCTTTTAATGGCATTGATTGAAAGCTTGATATTACCCAGAACACCAGAGATAATTTGCCTATCCTTACTTGAAATAATGCCATGCAATCTTTTTACATCCACCTGAATAGGTAGATGGGACTACAGATCAATCAATATCTGATCCAAAATGTAGCACCTATGATGGAGCAATATTTCTTTGGTACTGCATTCAATGGTCAGCCTTCGGTTTTATGTGCTCAAGCCCTGGAGTAAGGCTTTAAGTTGGGACCTTGTGGTTCAGTGGTGAGTGCATGAAAAGCATGCCACTGTTTCACAGATCACAAATGCTAACATGTTTTAAAAATCCTAACTTATGCAAAGCTGAAGGCTAGATTCAGCACCAGTTGAGTATTAGTAAACTATCAACAAAAGCCCTTTAAAAAGTACCCACACCCAGTGATTAATTCTACCAGCAATGGTAGCTCCAGTGTCTTAAACATTCATGCTTTCAGATTCAGAAAGTTTAACATGCTTTTCAATCATAAATGTTATCAAAAGCAGTCTGATCTTTCTTTAAACACAACTAGTATTCCTAGAAATTTAATTTATGGCAATATTTTCTGGATTAAATTAACTGGCCTTATTATGAGGTCAAAACATTGAATGTTTTTAAGGAGATTTTGGGTTTGGGTGAAAATGGAACAGGGTACTGAGATGGATGATCAGCCATGATCATATTGAATGATAGTGGGCTTGAAGGGCTGCACGGCCTATTCCTGTTCCTTTTTTTGTTTCTAATAACAGGCAAACCAAACATTACAACTAATCACCACCTCAAAGATGAGCTAGTTGCCCTAGTTGATATGTACTGATTGAACTGTCCTCAAGGTTTGAAATTCCAAGTTGCTAATTTTAACAGCTCAGTGTTGTTTGGATCTTTGCTCACTGGATATCAAGTGCCTAACTAAAAAAAGTATTAAATATTTTAGTTGACATACAGTCTTAATGTCAATACATCAGAAGTCAATCCTTACTTCTTGAAGGTGGTTTGAACTTGAATTTGCACCCTCAATACTTATACAGTATGTAAGCTTGGTTAAGATGGCATGCAAAAGTTACCCCCAAAATTAATTTTGTGACAAGCTTTCAGAGGTCTAACAAGTAATTAAAATGTTTGTCTGAGCAGGATTGGGGTTAGTAAAGACAAAACACAAAGAAAGAATGAGTGTAAACACATGAAACTATGGCTCATGCAGAGACCAAGTAACCACAGTGTTAAGAAAACACTTTCCTGTCGCCAGTTATATGACATGCATAGTTGAGGTCAAAGCTGTGGTCTTCCTTCTAAGCAAAAAGATAATTGAAGCAGGAGAGTAAGTATTATATAATATTTCACTGAAACAATGCATCGCTCCATGCATAGAATGCTAACAAACCTACAATCAATTTTATGATTAATTTTGTAAATTATCTCGCACACAGATCTGGCACAAAAGCATAGTTCAGAAATGTTATACTGATTAATGAGTAAGGGAATCACTCAAAAAGGCATCATAAATACAAGTACAGAACAATGCAAATATAATTGCAGAGATGATTGATGGATTATGCAATTCAATATTCTACTGTTCTAAAAATAAAATCACTAGTGTTAAAAATATGCAGTGCTCAAATGAAAGACATGTCTAAAAAAATTGTCAATAGATTCAGGTCCTGTAGCAGAAAAATTCTAATCACAAACCAGTATTTACTCGCACATTGATCAGTTATAAAGTAATTCAGACATGAGTGTCTCGATCAAAGTTTGGACTCCCAAGCACTGAGGATGTCACCTAGACAGGGGACGAAACGTCTGCAACACAAATTCCCAGCTCAGCGAACAGAACCACAACCATGAGTGTCTTGAGTTGAGAACATTGAATTCAATACTATGCAATGGATAGATAACTTCTGAAATATTCACTTTCCAATACAGAATCAAAACGGAAGTAAAGTGTAGAAGTAATTAAAAAATGGTGTTTCAAATGGTGTCAATGTGCAGTTGGCATGGTCTTAACCAAAAACAAAGTTGGAAAAATAAATGAGTTTTGCTTGGAAATATCAGGACACTGAACTCAGTTTGACTGGTCACAAAACAAACTTGGTTGCTAACTTCAAAATCAGAGCCAGTGAATTGGAGCAAAGAATTAAATAGAAGCAAAAAAAAAAAACAACTTACATCCAAAACAAATTGAACTATTGTGTGAATAAAGATAAAAGGGAAACATTAAGGTCATGAAAGTAAAGTCATAAGAAAAGGAACTGCAAATTAGCATAGAGAGAAAAGAACTTGAGATTGATTGCTGAGACAGCTAACTGGACAGAACCCAGCCTATTTAGCAGTGAAACCATTAACCTTTAGGTCTGTTGTGATGGAATAGCTCACAACCTAGAGACATGATAATATGGTAAATTGTTTATGCATAAAACATATGCACATTTCTAAGTCAGGCATCTAAAAATTGAAAACAATGACTGAACTTGCCAGTTTTTCACGTTTTGCTTTCTGCAAAGTTTTTATGGAAGTTGGTATCAGCTTTGGCAAATTTGTGGCTGGGTAAACAGAACTAAAAAGCAAGCGGATAGAGTATAAAAGCAAGCAAGTGATGCTACACCTCTAAAAATCATCAGAGCACATTTGGAATATTACGCTGCATTTTGGGCTCCTTGTTTAAGGATGGATGGTAAAGCCCTGGTGACAGTACCAGGAACAAGGGATTTTAGATACAAGATTAGAGAAAATGGGCTTATTTTTCATGCAGCACAGGAAATTAAGAGGTGACCTTGAGGTGTTTAAAACTATGAACAATTTTGACAGAGAAAAGGAGGATATCCTGTTTCTAATAGTTGACATATTAGTAACTAGAGATGGAAATGTGTTGCTGGAGAAGCGCAGCAGGTCAGGCAGCATCTAGGGAACAGGAGAATCGACGTTTCGGGCATTAGCCCTGAAGAAGGAGAAATGGAGAAAGTTAAACCTGAGGGTCGCATGCCTCAGGCAAAGGGCAAGGCTGAGAAGGCAGGATCTTCCATAGTGCAATTTGAACCTGAGCTTTTGGCATCACTCTGCATTGCAAACCAGCCATCAAGCCAATTCGGACCCAAACAGGACAAACAGTACCGACTACAGCTCTCCTTCAAGATCCTCTGCTCCACGCTTGCAGCAATGCGCCAGCACCTAACCTCTGTCAGCCCTGCTTCAGCGGAGGGCCACACTCTCTCAGGATTGCAAAGGACCTACTCTGCACTACATCCTCAGGAGAATTCATACTCTCAACAAACATTCCAGAAGATTCCCCCGGCCTCTGGAACTGCTCGGACGCCATTAGCCATACGGCTGGTGCAGCTACCACCCCCACGCTCTTTGATGTCAACTCCGCCCCCATCATGGCCACTCCCACAACAACAACGTAAACCCCTCAATTCCTCATGCATCACGTGACATCACTTCCGCCCCTCATCATCGCTGATGTCACATGCTCAGTGACTTCCGCCACCCCTACTGCCGTGCCTGCCACCACTTCCGTTCCCACCGCCACTCACCTGCATTCTGCTGACACGCCCCCCACAGATCCCACTGTCATAATTCCCAGCCCCCAGAACCCTGAGGGGAACACCACCCCTGCTCATGACTCCACCCCCATTCCCCCAACCATCACACCCACTCCAGTTACCGGCTCCGCCCCCACTCCCAGCTCCACACCCTCTACTAGTCCTCAAGGAAAGTAGAGATTTCCTTTTTGTTACAAGATTGTTACATTTCTAAAATAGAAGGACAGCAGCACAGATCTCGCATAGCTTGACAAACTAATGATTTTGACTATTGGGATAGCTTTTAGTTTAATGGTAATTATGGAACTCTGCTAATTGTTTTCTATTTATTGCCAACAAACGAGACAACCTCCACAGAAAAAGGTTAAAAAAAATGCATTTAGTCCCTTTGAAATTTTGATGTTTGAAACAGTGCATGAGAAAATTCCCTCAATAACTTGAATCATTTGACTCAACAGCAAAACACTGCTTGTATTAGAAATGTAATACAAGTAAAAAAAAAAGATGGAAACACTTAATAGTCCAAGCATAATTTATAGTCAATGGCCTTCCTGATGACCAGCATTTTGCTTTATTGGTAAATTAAGTATCCAATGTGCAAGTCTATCACATAAATAAGATGTTCAAAGCTACAAAGCTATCCAAAATCTCCAAGCCCTGCTTATCTGTTCCACCTCTAGATAGGCAGTGCTGATCAACGTTTATGGTTCTATTGGCATAAGGGTAACTAGGGATAGTATAGGGCCCGAAATGTGTTGCTGGAAAAGCGCAGGTCAGGCAGCATGCAAGGAACAGGATAATCTTCATTCCTGAAGTAGGGCTTATGCCCGAAACGTCGATTCTCCTGTTCTCCTGTTCCTTGGATGCTGCCGGACCTGCTGCGCTTTTCCAGCAACACATTTTCAGCTCTGATCTCCAGCATCTGCTGTCCTCACTTTCTCCTCCTATTACCTTCATCCCCTCCCCCACTCACCTATTGTACTCTATGCTACTTTCTCCCCACCCTCTAGCTTATCTCTCCACCCTTCAGGCTCTCTGCTGCGCAGGTCAGGCAGCATGCAAGGAACAGGATAATCTTCATTCCTGAAGTAGGGCTTTTGCCCGAAACGTCGATTTTACCGCTCCTCGGATGCTGCCTGAACTGCTGCTCTTCCAGCACCACTAATCCAGAATCAAGCCAACTGACCTAGTTAATTTTATTGGAAGCATAGAAATTGAGTTAATGCAATAATTCAACTTTGTTGAGTAATGGTTAATTAGGTTGTATTTGGCAATACATTCACAGCAAGCTCAAAGCAATACTTAAAACACAAATAATGATTGTTTCAAAAAAAAAAAAACAGCTGGTCAACAAAACAGTAGAGGTCTTCATGTAAAGACTTTGTTGAGACATTAATAGCAGATAGAAATTTGCAGTACCTGAAACAGGCTGGGGTGGGTCATGGGACAAAGCAGAGGGACAAGAATTAGAGATGTAAGCAAAAGCGCAATGAGGTAGGTCTTTGCAAGTCTGTAGAACTTGTAGAGAAATGTTGTTCAAGAGATCTTCAGAACACAATATGAAAGAGAATCATACAGCATGGAAACAGACCCTTCGGTCCAACCTGTCCACGCCGACCAGATATCCCAATCCAATCTAGTCCCACCTGCCAGCGCCCAGCCCGTATCCCTCCAAACCCTTCCTATTCATATACCCATCCAAATGCCTCTTAAATGTTGCAATTGTACCAGCCTCCACCACATCCTCTGGCAGCTCATTCCATACACGTACTACCCTGCCCCTTAGGTCTTTTTTATATCTTTCCCATCTCACCCTAAACCTATGCCCTCTAGTTCTGGACTCCCCACCCCCAGGGCAAAGACTTTGTCTATTTATCCTATCCATGCCCCTCATTTTTGTAAACCTCTATAAAGGTCACCCCTCAGCCTCCGACGCTCCAGGGAAAACAGCTTCAAGGAGCTATGAACCTGCACTCCAAGGTCTCTTTGTTCAGCAACACTCCCTAGGACCTTACCATTAAGTGTATAAGTCCTGCTAAGATTTGCTTTCCCAAAATGCAGCACCTTGCATTTATCTGAATTAAACTCCATCTGCCACTTCTCAGCCCATTGGGTCCAGATCCTGTTGTAATCTGAGGTAACCCCCTTCACTGTCCACTACACCTCCAATTTTGGTGTCATCTGCAAACTTAATAACTGTACCTCTTTTGCTCGCATCCAAATCATTTATGTAAATGACAAAAAGTAGAGGGCCCAGCACCGATCCTTGTGGCACTCCACTGGTCACAGGCCTCCAGTCTGAAAAACACCACCACCCTCTATCTTCTACCTTTGAGCCAGTTCTGTATCCAAATGGCTAGTCCTCCCTGTATTCCATCAGATCTAACCTTGCTCATCAGTCTTCCATGGGGAACCTTGTCTAACGCCTTACTGAAGTCCATATAGATCTGCCCTCAAATCTTCTTTGTTACTTCTGTCCATATAGATCTGCCCTCAAATCTTCTTTGTTACTTCTTCAAAAAACACAATCAAGTTTGAGACACATGATTTCCCACGCACAAAGCCATGTTGACTATCCCGAATCAGTCCTTGCCTTTCCAAATACATGTACATTCGGTCCCTCAGGATTCCCTCCAACAACTTGCCCACCACCGAGGTCAGGGCCACCGGTCTATAGTTCCCTGGCTTGTCATTTCCACCCTTCTTAAACAGTGGCACCACATCAGCCAACCTCCAGTCTTCCGGCACCACACCTGTGACTATCGATGATACAAATATCTCAGCAAGAGGCCCTGCAATCACTTCTCTAGCTTCCCACAGAGTTCTCGGGTACATCTGATCACATCCTGGGGATTTATCCACCTTTAACCGTTTCAAGACATCCAGCACCTCCTCTGTAATCTGGACATTTTGCAAGATATCACCTTCTATTTCCTGACAGTCTATATCTTCCATATCCTTTTCCACAGTAAATACTGATGCAAAATATTCATTTGGTATCTCCCCCATTTTCTGTGGCTCCACGCAAAGGCCGCCTTGCTGATCTTCGAGGGGCCCTATTCTCTCCCTAGTTACCCTTTTGTCCCTAATATTTGTAAACCCCCTTTGGATTCTCCTTAATTCTATTTGCCAAAGCTATCATGTCCCCGTTTTGCCCTCCTGATTTCCCTCTTAGAGTATAAAGAAAATAGGAGTATTATTAAGGATTCACTCGATCAATCCTGTCTATACTGACATATGCTTCCTTCTTTTTCTTAACCAAACCCTCAATTTCTTTAGTCATCCAACATTCCCTATACCTACCAGCCTTCCCTTTCACCCTGACAGGAATATACTTTCTCTGGATTCTTGTTATCTCATTTCTGAAGGCTTCCCATTTTCCAGCCGTCCCTTTACCTGCGAACATCTGCCCCCAATCAGCTTTTGAAAGTTCTTGCCTAATACCGTCAAAATTGGCCTTTCTCCAATTTAGAACTTCGACTTTTAGATCTGGTCTATCCTTTTCCATCACTATTTTAAAACGAATAGAATATGGTCGCTGGCCCCAAAGTGCTCTACCACCGACACCTCAGTCACCTGCCCTGCCTTATTTCCCAAGAATAGGTCAAGTTTTGCACCTTCTCTAGTAGGTACATCCACATACTGAATCAGAAAATTGTCTTGTACACACAAAAAATTCCTCTCCACCTAAACCTTTAACACTATGGCAGTCCCAGTCGATGTTTGGAAAGTTAAAATCCCTTACCATAACTACTCTATTATTCTTACAGATAGCCGAGATCTCCTTACAAGTTTGTTTCTCAATTTCCCTCTGACTATTGGTTATCATTGATGAAGGATTAAGAAAGGGGAGCAAGGGAATCAGGCAACAGACCATACTGGAGTAGAGGGCATTTTCTGGGATGTAGGTTAATTATTAAGGATTAAGAGTTAAGGTCATTGAATTGAGAGGTAGGGAATCAATTATGGTAAAGAAGAACAGATTCCTAAGATCATAATATTTCATATAGAATGGGGAATAGGGTGACTGAACTATAAACTAAGTGGAAATAAAAATGTTGTAAAAGCCAGGCCGATGGATTTCAGGATGATCATTCTACAGCATTTTCCATCTGACAAAGTGTCAGTTCTTTGAAAATATATTTTGAAGTGGAGATGCAATATACTTCAAACTAGGTATTTATACAATTAGCTGAAGGTGAATGCAAATAATTAACAATAAACTTTTTTCTCAATGTACACATTTCGAAAAGAAACTTTGCAGTGAATAAGTCCATCATAAAAATGTTGTAGAATTTACATGTGAAAATATTTTTTAAGCCAAAGTTTTTGCATTTAAGTTGATTGATTTAGAGGAATCCAGAAATAGCTTTTTTCCCCCCGAGGGATAATTCATTTCGGGATAAAGTAATCAATGCTTAGATTTTATGATTTTACTGAATATTTTTAAATGTCTAACAAAAACAGTTGGTCTTTAAAGACACTTACCCAACTTGTAAAAATGTAACAAAGCACTTGCAACTGTGAAGACAAGTGAAGTGTTTATGACTGGAAAAAAAACCCAAACTTTCTGTGCTCAAATAAAACAAAAAAATAGGTAATACAAAGAATTTTTTAAATAACTAAAGCAATCAAGGATACGGTCTGTGCCTGGAAACAGAGTCTTTCCTGTCAGCAGTTCTGCCATAATGCACCCAACAGACCAAATATCAACTGAAAATAGAAAAGATAAATAATACTTTAGTTTAATCCTGCAAAAGCTGTTTAGGATTAAAGACATCTTACAGTACAATTTTCATTTATTGGTTATGGTTCAGGAATTTGTTTTTAAATAAAAGTTCAGCCAATCTGGAATTACATGTTTAGAAATATTCTATAGTGTGAAATATGTAATGAATCAGTTAACTTTTACTTTAATTAGCATTAGTCATCAGAATGCTAATAGCTATAGTGTAATTAATTTTCAAAAGTCAATAGCTCTGGACAGGCAAAAGGTTGATCAAAATGTGGATGTTTCTGCTTGTAAATTTTCTGTCAGAGACTGCCCTTTTAAAGTTTTATAAGCCCACCGTAAAGTAGGACAAAGTGTGTAACTGAGATGCACAAATACACAAAATGTATTATCTATTCCATTTCTGTCAATGACACTGAAGTTTCTGCTTAAAATAAAAATCAGGTTAAATTATATGAAGTTTGATTCAACAACAAATCACAATGGAATGGCCGATAACATTAATCAAGTGGATACAAAAAGGTTCAAAAGTGGAGAAAATAATAGTTTAAATATTTTTGAAAAATTACCACAAACAAAATCAAATCGTTACAATATTTTTGAACTAACTACTTCTGGCACTGGCTTGGATTATCTAAGCTCTGCTCTTCTTACTAAAGCAAGGTTTGCAAAATGGACAAAGATACAAAAACTGCTTTAAAACATAAACATTTCATTTAAAATGCTATCAATTTCCATTGCAGCTCAGTGCCTATGGGAGAAATATAACCTCAAATTCATGAAGATTCCCAAACTAAACCACCAAACTATGCTAGCAGGTTACAATTTAAATCCATGACCAAAATGTCTAGGAATCAAGATTGAGAATGCAAAAACAGTAGCTTCATTTAAACAAACAGGTAGCAAATTGCAGGCGGTTGGTACAATTAGTTGAGCTGAAACAATTTCTGTATAAAAATTTCAAATAATCAAAAGGTACTATAAAATACATGAAATACAATCACCAAGTAATTTGGTAAAAATGAAAAATACAAGATTTATCAGCATTAAAAACAACTTTTTATATATTATACACATGTTCAAACTGCTAGAGAAATTCAACAGGACTACAGTGTGTGAAAATGTGAACTACTTGGACAATAACAAAGGACTTACGAAAGCAAGGGTGAGAGCAGACAACTTAATCCATCAATAAGAGAAAGATGCAAACAAAGTAATTGGAGGGCTCATGTTGAATTTTCTACATTTAAAATATGCCTAAAAGTTGCTTTGGGAAGTATTTTATGGCAAGAAGTGCAAGACTCAATTGTGAAGCCTCAGCGGAGGAAAAAGCAAAACAACGCAGCTTTTAACATATTGGAAAATATCAAATTTCTTCATCCTTGGGCCAGAAATGAAACCCTGTTAACTAATTTATTGCAAGTATAAAGATTCATTATTGCTCAGATTTTTAAAAAATGGATTTGTCTATCACATCACCACTGCATCTTACCTGTTTGATTGTAATGCATCCAATTTAGCATGATCTCTGGAGCTCTGTACCATCTGGTGGCCACATATCCAGTCATTTCATCATCAGTATGACGAGCCAATCCAAAATCCAAAATCTGGAAATGGAGGAATTAATTTTAAAAACAAATTTTAGTTTTAAAGACTGTTATAGTATTCAAGGGTCAAAATAAGTTTTTTCTGAATGTAAAGAATATTCTCACTTCAACCCCAATCCGTAAGACATAGGGAAATAAACTAATGATAGGAGATAGTGAGGAAAAAGATCAATCTGAGATTGGTACAGTTGAGAACAGAAGTAAAACAGTCAGGGCAGACAGGGACAAAGCAGAAAACAAGGTAGGACTGATACATTAAACTGCATTTATTTCGATGCAAGGGGCCTAACAAGGAAGGCAGATGAACTCAGGGCATAGTTAGGAACATGGGACTGGGATATCAGCAATTACAGAAACATGGCTCAGAGATGGACAAGACTGGCAGCTTAATGCTCCAGGATACAAATGCTATAGGAAGGACAAAAGGAGGTGGAGGGGTGTTTTCAATAAGGGATACCATTACAGCTGTACTGAGAGGGGATATTCCCAGAAATACATCCAGGGAAGTTATTTGGGTGGAACAGAAATAAGAAAAGGACGGTCACCTTATTGGGATTATATTATAGGCCCCCCAATAGTCAGAGGGATATTGATAAACAAAATTGTAAGGAGATCTCAGTTATCTGCAATAATAATAAAGGTGGTTAAGGTAGGGGATTTTAACTTTTCAAACATAGACTGGGACTGCCATAGTGTTAAGTGTTTAGACAGAGAGGCATTTGTTAAGTGTGTACAAGAAAATCTTCTGATTCAGTATGTGGGTGTACCTCGTAGAGAAAGAACAAAACTTGACCTACTCTTGGGAAATAAGGCAGAGCAGGTGACTTAGGTGTCAGTGGGGCCAACGATCGTAATTCTATTAGTTTTTAAAATAGTGATGGAAGAGGATAGACCAGAACTAAAAGTTGAAGTTCTACATTGGAGAATGGCCAATTTTGACAGTATTAGGACAGCACGGTGGCTTAGTGGTTAGCACTGTTGCCTCACAGCAATAGGGACCTGGGTTCAATTCCCACCTCGAGTGACTGTCTGTATGAAGTTTGCACGTTCTCTCCGTGTCTGCATGGGTTGCCTCCGGGTGCTCTGGTTTCCTCCCACAATCCAAAGATTTGCAGGTCAGGTGAATTGATCATGCTAAATTGCCCATAGTGTTAGGTGCATTAGTCAGAGGGAATGGGTCTGGGTGGGTTACTCTTCAGAGGGTCAGTGTGGACTTGTTGGGCCAAAGGGCCTGTTTCGATATTGTAAGAAATCTAATCTAAAAAACTTTCAAGAGCTAATTGGAGGCAAATATTCACAGGTAACGGCTCGGCTAGAAAATAGGAAGCCTTCAGAAATGACGTAATGACAATCCAGAGAAAATGTATTCCTGTTAGGGCAAAAGGAAAGGCTGGTAGGTATAGGGAATGTTGAATGACTAAAGAAATTGAGGGCTTGGTTGAGAAAAAGAAGGAAGCATATGTAAGGTATAGACAGGATAGATCGAGTGAATCCTTAGAAAAGTATAAAGACAGTAGGAGTATACTTAAAGAGGGAAATCAGGAGGGCAAAAAGGGGACATAAGATAGCTTTGGCAAATAGAATGAAGGAAAATCCAAAAGGGTTTTTACAAATGCATTAAGGACCAAAGGATAACTAGGGAGAAAAAAGGGCCCTCAAAAGATCAGCAAGGCGGCCTTTGTGTGGAGCTGCAGAAAATGGGGGAGGTACTAAACAAGTATTTAGCATCGGTGTTGACAGTGGAAAGGGACATGGAAGATATATAATGTAGGGAAATAGATGGTGACATCTTGAAAAATACCCATATTACAGAGGAGGAAGTGCTGGATATCTTGAAACACATCAAGGTGGAAGGATCCCCAGGACCTGATCAGGTGTACCCTCGAACTCTGTGGGAAGCTCAGGAAGTGATTGTTGGGCCTCTTACCGATTTGTATCATCGATAGTCACAGGTGAGGTGCCGGAAGACTGGAGGTTTTCTAACATGTGCCACTGTTTAAGAAGGGTGGTAAGGTCAAGCCAGGGAACTATAGACCAGTGAGCCTGGCCTCTGTGGTGGGCAAGTTGTTGGAGGGAATCCTGAAGGACAGGATATACATTTATTTGGAAAGGCAAGGACTGATCAGGGATAGTCAACATGGCTGTGTGTGTGGGAAACCATGTCTCACAAACTTGATTGAATAACAGAGGATTGATGAGGGCAGAGCGATAGACGTGATCTAGATGGACTTCAGTAAGGCATTTGACAAGATTCCCCATGGGAGACTGGTTAGCAAGGTTTGACATCACGAAATACAGGGAGAACTAGCCATTTGGATACAGAACTGGCTCAAAGGTAGAAGACAGAGGGTGGTGGTGGAGGGTTGTTTTTCAGACTGGAGGCCTATGACCAGTGGAGTGCTGCAAGGATCAGTGCTTCGTCCTCTACTTTTCATCATTTATATAAATGATTTGGATGTGAGCATAAGAAGCATACTTAGTAAGTTTGCAGATGACACCAAAATTGGACGTGTAGTGGACAGCGATGGGTCACCTCAGATTACAACGGGATCTTAATCAGATGGGCCGATGGGCTGAGAATAGCAGATGGAGTTTAATTTAGATAAATGTGAGGTGCCGCACTTTGGGAAAAGCAAATCTTAGCCGGACTTATACACTTAATGGTACGGTCCTAGAGAGTATTGCTGAACAAAGACCTTGGAGTCCAGGTTCCTAGATCCTTGAAAGTGGAGTCGGAGGTAGATAGGATAGTGAAGGCGGCGTTTGGTGTGCTTTCCTTTATTGGTCAGAGTATGGAGTACGGGGTTGAGTGGTCATGTTGCGGCTGTACAGGACATTGGTTAGGCCACTGTTGGAATATTGCATGCAGCTCTTGTCTCCTTTCTATCAGAAAGATGTTGTGAAACTTTCAAGGTTCACAAGGATGTTGCCAGGATTGGAGGATCTGAGCTACAGGGAGAGGTTGAACAGGCTGGAGCAGTTTTCCCTGGAGCGTCAGAGGCTGAGGGTGACCTTGTAGAAGTTCACAAAATCATGAGGGGCATGGATGGGATAAATAGACAAAGTCTTTTCCCTGTGGTGGGGGAGTCCAGAACTAGAGAGTATAGGTTTAGGGTGAGAGGGGAAAGATATAAAAGAGACCTACGGGGCAACTTTTTCACGCAGAGGGTGGTACGTGTATGGAATGAGCTGCCATAGCAGGTGGGGTGGGGAGAAAATTACTTTGCAAAGCCGATCCATTTCACACAAAAAACATTCCTGTTCCATCTCTCTTCTATATGCTTTTAGACGGAACCAGAACATGCTGTGAAATGGACTTTGTCAGCTGAATTCTTGAAACCTTTTGACGTTTCGTTCCACAGATTGGTTATGACTTTGAAGCACTGAATATTTGAGCCTGTTTCAAACTCTGCTATTTAATTTTAAAAGTATAGTTGTAAAACAGAGCCAAAAGACTGTATTAACAGTCAATTTGAGTGGTGAAACCAATTTTGATTGCACTGCTTTGTAGGTAATCCTGGTTTTGATCTCAGCTGTTTTTCTAAGCCTGCCTCCACTTCAGAAATCCTAGAGTGCATCTTCCCATCATCTTTCAGTTTCAACATGCCACAGAGGAGGCGGCAATTATCCATATTGTGAGCAAATTCAAACATTATGAAAAGAACACCAGTATTGTGTAATATATTGCACAAGTCAGACACTTAATCACTATTTTCCTACAATGTAGGAATAGGACTTATACATCTATTTACTTTCTTTAACCTGTTTAATATGCTCTCCCTTCAGAATTCTGCTCTTCAAAAAGAGCATGCAATCAACTCAACTTCTCATTCAAAGTTAATTAAAAAGAATGATTAATAGTATATAGTCAACCACTGCCTCCACATGTTTACATTTTCAAGGTCCAAACTTTGAATACACAAGTAAATTTATGGATGCTATCTTCTTGCACGTGAGCAAAACACAAGCTGCACTAACTGTACAGTGATAGATGAAGGGGAAATATACAAAAGTTAGTGCCATGCAGTTGGCTAGAAGTAGTAGCAAACAGGAATAGTATTGTCAGCCATATGAAGCGCTAGAGGTGAGGATGGAGGGACATGGAACATTCAACAATACAAAAAGTTATGACATCACATTCCTAGCCAATGCATCCCCCAGAGAAAAGTGAGAATCAAGGTTTCTGAAAGCAAATTACTGTACATATTGGAAATAGGAATTTAAAATAGCTGGCAAGACTCAGCATGCCTGACAGAATCTGTGAAATTAGCAACAGTTAACTTCTCAATTCAATGGGTTTTTATCCTCTGATCAATGGCCTTAAGCATCTTCACAGTAGATACAGATCGGGCCTCTTAAAAGCCTAGCTTTTCCACTCTTATAGCAGTGGAGATATAAGCCTTGAAAGGAAGGTTCAGAAAAAGGCCCCTAATTTGGTAATTTGTTTAAAAAAGGACTTTACTTGCAAAGATGAGCTAAGAAAGCCAGATTTTGTTTTTATCCTGAAACAGCATCGATTTTGAAAAGAGGATCGAAATCTATTACAAGTGACTACCTATGGACACACGTTTTGAGTTAAGTCCGTGAGAGGGACTGAAGTACAAGTATTGCACGCACAAAACTATGTTAGATGCCAAGAGGTACTGCCTTCCAGTAGCTGCTCTTTGTAACAAGTTTCTGTCATGTCTTGTGAAAATAAGTTGCAAAATTGAAGAGAGATGGACAGTGTCAAACATAACTACGTACACAAGGCAAGTGCGCTCTGGAGGAAATTCTCTGCTTACCACAGAACTTTTTAGATGTTTTACTACTTTTAGGGATAGAGGGGGATTTCCCAGAGAATAATTTCTAAAGAAACTCGGTTTTCTGGGGGAGTTTTGTCTCTTCTGGTTCAGGAGGTGGTGGTTAATAAATTGAATAGTTTCTAAGTAGCGCAAGCTGCTTTGCACAAAAGTAAATTTCAACATTTTATATAAAACTGCTGTTTGGAGAAGTAGAAAGCTTCTTGCTGAATTTCAACATCAAGTCATAATCACAATGTTAATTTTTTTTTTAAATTGCAGAGGCATCCATACTGTGATTTTGCTTCAAGGTGACAGATTCAAAAAGACTTCCATGTTTTTAGGACTATTTCACAGACAGCCGCATGTGATACTTCAGAAAGAAAACAAAAAAGTGCAAAAATACTTTGTCAGAGATGTACAGCACAGAAACAGACCCTTTGATCCAACTCTTCTATGCTGACCAGACATTCTAACCTAATCTAGTCCCATTTACCAGTACTTAGTCCACACCCCTCTAAACCCTTCCTATTCATTTACCCATCCAGATGTCTTTCAAATGTGGCAATTGTACCAGCCTCCAACACTTCATCTGATGGCTCATTCCATACATGCACCACTCTCTGCATGAAAATATTGGCCCTTAGGTCCCTTTTAAATCTTTCCCCTCTCACCTTAGACCTATGCCTTCTAGTTCTAGACCATAGTCTTCCCTCTTCTCCTCCTCCCCCCTCCCCCCCCCCCCCACTCCAGGGAAAAGACCTAGTCTATTTACCCTATCCATGCCCCTCATGATTTTATAAACCTCAATAAGCCTCTGATGTGCCAGGGAAAACAGCTCCAGCCTATTCAGGCTCTCCCTATAGCCGAAATCCTCCAGCCCTGGCAACTTCTTTCATTATGAAATCCATTTGAAGATAGCAATTATTCCACAAAAATCAAACATATTAATCAAACATTAATATTTTGTTTCCAAGTTCCTACCATCTCCAGTTATCCACTTGAGAACAGATAGTTATTCTAAATATTCTCATTAAGGGAATGGTATTCAAGCAAATCAGGCAACAATTGAACTGTTAAAAATATTTAGATTCCTTGCCTTTAGTTCACAATCTTCATTCACTGCTAGATTGCTGGGTTTCAAATCCTGCAACAAAATAAGAAATAACATCTTTGAATGATTTTTCTCGACTGTTTAGCCACTTTGCAAGTGGTTCAAGTACATTCTGGACCATTCTAATAAGCACAAGCTAAATGATAAAAGCCTACGTAAATGAAGGTCACGACAACATCCAAGCATTTTGGCTCAGATTGGCAACTTTACATTAAAAGGATGCCTTCGAATTGATGGGCCCAACTTACCTACACTACTTTGAACTCCTGGATTCTCTGATGCATTATTTACAATATCAAACATTTTCGAAGCGTAGCTTTTTTAGTGCCTCGATTTTCAAAGTGTAGCAATCTTCTATTACGAGCACACAAAAACAAAACAATCACCGTAGATGCTGGTCAAGACACAACTAATGCTTGTATATTTCACATTACAACTTGAAAAAGCATGTGTTACAGCAGAACAACGCAAATTGGCTTTAACGCAATTGAAGAATTTAGACCACTATTTGTAGAACAGAAGCTTTCATTACCTACGTTAGGTAAAATGAAATTGCTGCTCCATCGGTTTAAATGGCTCTGCTATTGTGCAATTTTCTTATAACACAAGCTTGCACGAGAACGGAACTATCACGTTGTATCAGAACTAACTGTATAAAATTCTCCAACAGCTTGTCCAAAGCACAATGAGCTTTCAGACAAGTGAGCTTTCCAATCTCGACTGCTCAAACAACTGATCCAATTTTCAATAATTTTGTTGAGAAAGTAAACGTTTCCAAATAAATCTGGAGTAGAACTTGGTACAAGGTTAATCAACTTACACTCAATTCTAGTTTATTTTCCATAAAGAACTAATTAAAATATTAACATATTTGAATTCTTCCAAGCAGGAAAGCAATCTATGACTTCTGAGCAAATTCATCTCAATGCAATCACGAAGTGATACTCATTATCCACATTTCACTCAAATTAAGATCAATGGTTTGTGGCTTTCATACTTAATATGGATTGTCCCACTATTCCATAAAAGTTCTCTGCCCATATTCACGTCAGTCAGTCAGTCAGTCATTCTCCAGCAGACTCTTACTAACCACATGCGCACCATTAATTTCAATCCCAACCATGCAGAAGGGAGTTGCCTTCTTAAACTGCTGCAATTGTTGGGATTCAAGGACACCCATAGTATTTCTATGAACAGTATTCAAAGAATTTTGACCTGCAGCAAAATATACAATGAAATAATTCCAAGTCAGGATGAAGTGCAACTTGCAGGATTACCATGCATCTGTTGCCTTTGTCCTTTTAGGTGGTGAAGGTCACAGGTTTAGAAAGAGCTATCAGCAGGGCCTTGGTGAATTACTGCAATGCACCTTGTAGAGGTGCACACTACTGCCACTGTGCTTTGTTGGCAAAGGCAGTAAACATTAAAGGTGATGAATGGGGTGCAACTTGCACTAGCTGCTGTATTCTCGATGGTGTCAAGCCCAATGTTATTAGAGCTACACTCATCCAAACAAATGAAAACTATTCTATCAGGCTCTGACATGTGCCTTACAAATGAACATAAATAGGATTAGGGTTGGGCCAGTCATCAAGCCCACAATGCAATTCAATATGGTCATAGTTGATTCTCAATCTTAATGCAGTCATCCTACTTTCTCTCCATACTTTAGCTTTTTTTAAAAAAATGTATTCAGTGACTTCAACGCCTTAGCCTTTTGCAATAGCGATTTTCACAGATTCACCATGCTTGAAGTGAAGAAAGTTTGCCTCACTATAAAAATGTAACCCAAGAATATGACCCTTGTCCCCCACCCAGGTTAGGGGAAACATCAGCCCTATATTAAGAATATCCAGTCCTGTCAGAATTTTATCCATTTCAATGAGACCCCCTCTCATTCTTCTCAACTCCAATGAATTCAATCCCAAACTGGAAAATAGACAGGCACGGGAGAAACAGGTCGGAAGTCACTGGTCACAGAATTCTGAGCTTCTGCCATGCTATTATAATCACAGTATTAATAACTGACCCAGTTAAGATTAATGATCATTGGTAACACCCAAGATGTTGACAATTGGGTTTCAGCAATGGTAGTACCAATGAACATCAAAGAAAGAATGATGGGTAGATTCTGGGTGGGAGCTGGAGATGGCATCGATGTGGCGTGAATGTATCAGCCCAGGCCTGGTGTTGTTTGGCTCTTACTCCATATGGATTTGGACTGCTTCCATATCTGAGGAGTTGCAAATATTGAACGTGATTGTACAATCAAACATCCCCACTTCAAGTTTATTATGAAAATGAAGATCATTGATGAAACAAAAGATGTTTAGGCCTAGGACAACATTCTGAGGAACTCCTAAAAGTAAGCTTGAAGCCGAGGTGATTGACTCCAACAGCCACAGATATTTTTGTGCTAGGTATGACCCCAAACAGCAGAGTTTAGTTTTCTCCGATTCCTACTAATTCCAGTTTTGTCAGGGCTCCTTGAAACCACGATTTGTACTCATCAAAACAAATTGCAAAATACCTAGGTAAAAGAAAAACATTTCAGACAGCGCCAACTAATTGACAAGCGAACTGATTGGTAGAGATCTTACCATGGAGAATGCAGTTCATAATGACCAATAGTTAATAGTCAATGTTCATGTAAATTTTAAACTTGAAAGGTTGACTCTGACTGGGCAAGGTATCGAATTGAATCGACAAATGGCTGCCACTTGCTTTGTGGAATTGAAACAAGCACAGAAAGTGGGCATGTTCTGTCAGAAAGGACAGGGCCATGGATATTAATACATATATGGCCTGCAGGATATGCAGGTGCACTGCACTAACTTCACCTAGCAAATTTAAATTAATGTCCTGTGTAATTATTTGCATTTTTTTTTAAAGCAAGTTTGTCCAATTGCAGAGTTACATATAATGTTGGACACTTATACATTTTGCAAGCGTGTTAGTTGGGGATGGTTCAGTATTGTGCTTGTTATAAATAACATAGGATATGCTATTCAATAAAAAGTTCTTAACTCAAAAGCTCAGGACCCGCACTCTGTAGATGTGAAATTAGTTATAATTAGAGTAAAAGAAAATAGTGCTGGGAGTAGTTTTTGACCACTGAGCAGAACCTAGTATTAAGAAAATTAAATGTGCCTTTAACAAAGGCAAAATAATTGTAGAAAATTTCACACGGACTAACCAGTCAAATATGACTTACATCCTTTCACATTCTTCCTAGTCTCCAAAATCACATCTTTATGACCCTCTTCCCTGTCCCCACTCCACCACCCCCAACCCATCCCCAGACCTATAAACTGCATTCCCTACATCTACTCATGACCGTCTGACTTGCATTCTTAGCACCCCCATCACCCAAACTCTTGCTGAGCCTCCCTCTGTGATTCCCTCTCATGAACCTGCATCCTCATTCGAGATCCAGATTTGATCTGAAGGCACAGCTGTGCAGTTATGCAAATACCAATCCTGATTTCTTGAGCTGCTGCCAGCCTTGGGACAGTACTTGGTATATTGTGTAAACTTATGAATGAGCCCAAAATGATCACTTTTCGTCCTCCAATAACACATTCCAAACACACAATCTCTACCACAGAGAAGGACGAGAGCAGCTGATACTTTGTACCATACCTACAGAACCAAAAGCCCTGAAACTTCTCTCTCAAAATGTACTGTTCTGAGGAACCCACCTGCAGAAAACACAAATTATCCAAATAAAACCAGTCACCACAACTATTGGTCCTAACTTCATGTGTTAATCTGTTTCAGCAACAAGGAACTCCAGCAAAGGGAGCCCAAATAGACCAGAGACTTCTCAATTGCTGGAAAGATAGTACACTTGTTTTAATCTTGATAACAACTTCATCTCTTTATCCCAGAGGAACCTTCATTACTACTTTGTTAGAAACTAATCTTTAATTTTTTTTAAGCAAGTGCTTAACTGGTGGTTTATTTTAACTTGAACAATTCCATATTTAATAAAGATTACATGAGCATCTCAGCCTACAATCCATTGCTCAAATCTGTGGAAATACCTGATGGTCATAACAATCGCAACATCAGGCTTTTGAGAGTTTTACTAACCAGATCGAGAGACAGGTAGTAATTTCCTATCTTCATCGGATTTCATTCTCATCCTATCATTTAGGAGAAGGAAAGCTTTAGTTTTCCCATTCTCTTTTACACAAATAACCTTGCTTCACTGATATTTGTGTAGACCACTAGAAAAACGGAATTGGGAGTCTGTCAAAACCAATTCTCCTTCCTATTTAGATGTCGACCACAGGATAGTTATAAAAAAATTTCTTGATTCAAACCCAAGAAAAACAATGTGATGTAGCCATCCTACAGACATTAGAACCTGTTTCACTAGAAAGTCTTTTTTCCCCAACCTTACGTAGAAAAGTCACAATAAAACTCTCAAAGCAAAGGTGCAGTTCTACATTTAATCAAAACTACATATCACATGCACTTGATATAATGCTCAATGTTTTAAGACATTATGTTAGCTTCTTTATGTCTACACTCATACACCTATAAAGCTATATCACAACATTTAAGATATACTAAAATGTTTAAAAAGAACAAGGGAGTGTCTCGGCCTACAAAAACTCAAATTGCCAATAGCTACTTCCTTTCAATGCCTCTACAGATAGCTCTTAAGAATAATATACATTCTCAACACAAAATACTTACTCTATGTATGATCCCAGCTGAATGGATATACTGTCAAGAGGAGAGAAAAATTAGATACTATTGTTCTGAAATTAAACAATTCTACAAATTAAATAGCAGTTTTAAATAAAATGCAGTTTCAGGTCGACTTAAATGGGATTTCACACAAAATTACTAATTTCTGATGACAATGTTGAATGTTAACAAGGATGTTTGGGTTTATGAAAGATACTGGACTGAAAATACTGAAACCAATAACGGCTTATTTTGATTCTTAAGTGTCAATGTGGTACAATTTTGCAGAGAATATTCAGATTCTCACTAAATGAGGACTTGTTGTTGTGGTTCTGTTCGCCGAGCTGGGAATTTGTGTTGCAGACGTTTCATCCCCTGTCTAGGTGACATCCTCAGTGCTTGGGAGCCTCCTGTAAAGTGCTTCTGTGTTGTTTCCTCCGGCATTTATAGTGGTTTGTCTCTGCCGCTTCCTGTTGTCAGTTCCAGCTGTCCGCTGCAGTGGCCGGTATATTGGGTCCAGGTCGATGTGTTTGTTGATAGAATCTGTGGATGAGTGCCATGCCTCTAGGAATTTCCTGGCTGTTCTGTTTGGCTTGTCCTATAATAGTAGTGTTGTCCCAGTCGAACTCATGTTGCTTGTCATCTGTGTGTGGCTACGAAGGATAGCTACACCAACTAGCCACAAAACAACACGACCAGCTATCCTTAGTAGCCACACACTCAGATGACAAGCAACATGAGTTCGACTGGGACAACACTACATTATAGGACAAGCCAAACAGAACAGCCAGGGAATTCCTAGAGGCATAGAATCTGTGGATGAGTGCTAACAACAAACACATCGACCTGGACCCAATATACCGGCCACTGCAGCCGACAGCTGGAACTGACAACCGGGAGCGGCAGAGACAAACCACTATAAATGCCAGAGGAAACAACACAGAAGCGCTTCACAGGAGGCTCCCAAGCACTGAGGATGTCACCCCGACAGGGGACGAAACGTCTGTAACACAAATTCCCAGCTCGGCGAACAGAACCAAATCAACGAGCACCCGAGCTACAAATCTTCTCACAAACATTGAATGAGGACTTGTATTAGCTGAGAATTAGTGATTATGAGGATATCCACTGTATATAAAATTGTTTCACAAGACACTGTTCATCAGATCAGAATATTTAAATTATTAGGAAGTGATACATTCCATATATTCTCCAAGTCAGGCTGCATTCAAGAAGCCAAGCATCACAGAAATATTTGGAGCAATGTGAGGTTATGAATCTGGAATGGATTTTCAAGGTTTCTGAGGAAAGAAAAAGGGGGGTTGGTGAAGATTGTGCATTTGGGTTGCGATATTAAATGCCTTTTGATAGTCTGTAAAGTCCCACATAATACTGTTTAATAGCAGTGAATCCTGTGGGATTAAACAAAAGATAGATAGCATGGATATAAAATTAACTAAATAACAATGAAAGATTAGAGTGAGTGAATGCTTTTCAGACTGGCTGAAAGTGGTGTTCTCCAGGAATCTATTTTAGAGTTTGTGCTGATACACACTAATGACCTAGACTTGGGCACAGAAGCATAATTTCAAAGTTTATTTCCAAATATTGTCATCTATAGAATCAGTGAGAACAGTAAACTCCAGGAGTACAAGGATTAGCAAAACTAGCACACACAGTAATGAAGGTAAAATGTGAACTCATTATAAACTGTGGTTTTACAAGATGGGGCAAAAGAACAGAAATCTTGGTTGAGAAAATGGCTTTTTGTTGGTGTTACATACATAAATCATGTTGATAATGCTATTACAAAAGGCATACAAATTCCTCCACCTTATAATTTTGCATTCTATGTTTCAGTCTACGTTATACTAGATCTTTAGCAATCATTGGCCATGCGTCAGGTTGAATATTATGTTTAACAGCATACTCATCAGTTGAGGCTAACTTTAAAGGGATGCTAAGAATTATTTAACAGTGTTGAAGTGTAAATAACATGAAACTGGCAAAAATGTTGATAATCGACAATCCCAATTTAAGAGAAGAAAGAAGCAAAAACATTTTCTTTTTAAAAGTAGCAATTTATGATGATCTGGAATGCAAGGCCTGAAAAAAAATGGATTAAATAAACTTTAAAAAAAACTGGATAATTCAAAAGAAAAAAAATCATGGGGGGAGTTAAAGTAGCAAGTGGAACTAATTGGATTCGACAGATCAGCACACTGAGCCAAACGGCTCCCCCAACTCCCTACGATGCAGGATTCTAGCACTTTTGTTTAGAATTACACACAAAATGACTAATATTAAGAAATGTGTTAAATTCCAATTGCCAAATTTATGAAGTCAGCCATATTCCTGCAAAAGTGATTACATCCAAAGAGAACTGGTGAAATTGGTGAAAAACAGAAATCCTCACCTTAAGGCCCCGAAGAATCTGATAAATTAGGAACTGTACATGATCATCTGTGAGCTTCTGACATTTAACTATGTTGTTTAGATCTGCTCCCATTAAGCTGGTCACCAAGTAGCTGTGTAGAAAACATTAAATTCATAATCAAGTTATAAGATGTAAAATACATTAGTCCATGCAGTGTTATAACAAAACAGTTAAATAATGACCACTTTATTTTTTGATATGCCCAACAGGCTTCTGAGATAGCACTGTTGATAAGGCAAATCAGTATTTACAATAGCAAACTGGCCCCTTATCCTAAAGTACAGACAAATTTGATTGGAGTTCATTATTGGGATGGGGAAAACAAGACTTATTGCTGTAAAGCTCGGGAACAGCACATTGGGATTAGTCTCTTCAAATTGGAATTACCATAATAGCTTAAGATAAGTTTCTGTACATGTGATAATAGCATTGCACATCAAAGCTTCTACTTCAAACTTTATTACAAAAATCAGATCAACAAACGTAACAAGAATGACAAAATAATGCCTTGATAATCATCTATGATTCTAAATAAACTCCAGCATACTAAGCTGCGTTGGTTAAAAAAGTTTTCCCTCAGGCATGCTAAATTAAAAGCAACTGCAACCTAACACTGGAAATTTAATTTAGAAATAAATATACCAAAAAGGTTAACACAAACAATTTCAATGCCTCCCATAATTGGCTCAATTTTCTTTCCATATCACTGCAGAATACGTATAACAGCTGACATTGAAATGATACATTTGGTAGTCTAAAGGCAGCAAATGTATTTCAAAAGCTCACATCACCTTTCTTCAATAGTAATTGTTCTGTCAAATGTTAGGTCATCAAAACAATAGATCAATAAGAAGGTTCAAGCACAAATGTAAGTGCAGCGTTAGACTGAAGTTAAAAAGAACAGCTTAACTGATGGGCCAATTGGCCAGTATCAGTGGTGTACTTTAAAAGATCACTGATACAATACCACATTCTCATTCTTATTCAAAATTTTCAATGATTGATTCACTGACTCCAAAGAGCCTGTACTTGTCTTCTAACATTCTTGGATTTACAGTTTAGACCACAGTTCCAGTGTTAAATTTAATATCTGCAGAAATAACCGTGATACAGAATGAAGAAAGCAAAACACTAGACACTGGGGAATAGATTAAAACATGGTTTGCTACTGCATTACATGCTTTATTGCTAAATATGCACAACAGTTTTAAAAATATTTGCAAGGATTAATTGAATAAAAGGGCACCTGAAATCAGTTAGCCATTCAGTTAGAAGCATTGCAGCTAGGATGAATAGACTGCAGCTGAATTAACAAGGGACTAGCTCCCAACCTTGAACTGTGCAGCAAAAGAAAGGAATCAATTAGGAACCTCCACCACACATCTCAGCAGACCAAGTGGATGGGTTGCAACAGAACCATGCTGACAGAACATACTTCTCTACACATTCTAGTTCTGCTGCATGCTCTGGACAGAAGCTCCCACTCACCAAAGGATTAAAGAAAGACCTGCATCCATACATTCTTAGCCTATTATCAGAACAGCAAACAGTTCTTTCAACTTGACTGGATCAGAGCCAGGGCGGTAGAGTCAATGAGCTAACTGATTGTGGCACAGGAGGTTATTTGATGGTGGGCAAACAACACAAGTCCATGTAGTTGTGTCACTGTTGGTTGCCTGTGTTCAGGACATCAGACAGGAACTTACAGTGAGAGGCGGAGGATCCAGTGGTCCATTCAAGTACCAATGACATTGATAAGACAAAGGTGGTGGTGCTCCATAGTCAGTATGAGGAGCAAGGTATCAAATGCAGAATCTCAACTTTCATAATTTAATTACAACTATTAGATTCCATCCTCAGAAAAATGTCTGTGTGGAGTTTGCACATGCTCCCAGTGTCTGCGTAGGTTTCCACCAGGTGTTCCAAAGATGTGTACATTAAGTGGATTGGCTATGCTAAAATTCACCACAGTGTTCAAGGATATGGTGGTTAGGTGTATTAGCCATGGGAAATGCAGGGACTGGGTAAGGGGATGGGTACGGGTAGGCTTGTTGGGTTGAGTAGCCCATTTCCACACAGTAAGGAGTCTATATATTAAAAGAAAAAGAAAACAAAAACAAAAAACAAGTTAGCATTGGACAAAATCAGATTTCAGATGCAACCTCGTGGCTCAGACTGGTGAGAGAGATGCAGGCTGTGGCTCATGGAGCACTGCCACCAGGAGTGGGGAAAGTGGGATCAGTACTGATGGATGGTTCCACCAAACCATGGTGGAGAAGTGTACAACTAGGGACATGGAGAGGATTTTAAACTAAATAGGAATCCAAGGAATCAGATTTGGGAAGGCGTAAATCAAGGGAACAAGGTCAAGGTCAAGAAAATGGTGTTAATGCAGGAAATTAAATAGACTTTTATAAGGAGGGACAGGCAGCACAAATCTATACAGAAAAGTTAAAAAAAAGGGATGAATCTAAAGACTGTATCCAAAGACTCTGCATTTGAAACAGAACAGATGAACAGAGAACACAAATAGAAATGAACAAGTACAATCTGGTAGCACTACAAAGATACGTCTACAGAATGGATTGAAGGATACAAGACATTTCAGAAAGTCAGCAAACTGGGAAAAGGTGGAAAGCTGGCTCTACTGATTAACTGTAATTATTACTAGTAATATTTGATGACCCAAATTCAGGAAACCGAAACGTGGGAACAGTTTAGGGAGAAGTGATAGAGACAAGAAATTATTTGTTGGAGTGGGGTACAAACCCCTTGAGAGCAACCGCACAGAAGGGAGGGAGGTGCATAAGGAAAGTTTAATGAGTGCTTCCGAAAAGGAACAGCAATTATCACAGGATATTTGAATCTACATAGACTGGAAAGACAGACAGGCAAAAGTAGCCTCGATGAGGTGTTCACAGAATGCTTTCAGGATTGTTTCTTAGCATAGCACATTCTGGACCCAACCAGAAAACAAACTAAAAGTTTTGATATCATGCAATGTGATGGATTAATGATTTCATTGTGAAGATGCCCCTGGGTAGCAATGATCATAACATGATTAAATTTTATCCTCTGTTTGAGAGGGAGAGGTGGTGATCTGAAACTGCTTTATTAAATTTGAAAAAGGGAACCAAAGAAAAGAAGGTATAGCTGGCTAAAGTGAATCAACAAATTAAGATAAAAGATAGGTTAATGGAAATTCAGTAGCAGACATCCAAGGGAATATTTCAGAATATACAGAAGTATAGTCCAGTGAATAAAGAAAAAGTCCAAGGGATGGATCGATCATCTGTGGTTAGCCAGAAATGTTAGAAATACTAAGAAATTTAAAGAAAAAGCATGTTACTGCACAGATAATGGCAGGCCAGAAGATTGGACGGCACATCAAAACAAAACAAAGAAAGGCCAAAAGGATTATAAAAGGAGGAAAAAAAGTTGTGAAAAATATTAACCAGAAATACAAAAACAAGCACTAAGGAGTTTCAAGGAATATTTAAGGAAAAGTTGGCAAAATGAGCATTGATCCTAAAGAAAAGGAGACTAGAGAACTATTAACGGAAGTTTGGAAAATGGCAGAACCACTGAATGTGCATTTTGCATCACTTTACGATAAAGAGGACAGGTAACATCCTACAAGGAACAATAAATCAGAAAACAGAAGGGAGGGAGCAGCTCAGGAAAAATCAAATCACTGCAGAAATGATACAGTAAACTGTTCGAGCTGGGTCTTGAACTTCATCCTAAGGTCCTAATGTGGAGAGAGATAGTTGAAGCATTAACTTTAACTTTCCAAAATTCCCTCAGTTTGGGGTTGGTCTCATTAGGTTGCAAACTTTTGCCATCTCACAAAAAAGAAAATTAAACAAAAATCAGGAAACTTCAGCTCAGTTGGCTTAACATCTGACAAAAGGAAAACGTTCTAAGAACTATTATAAGAAATTATAACGTAGCCCTTAAAGTAGTACAAGGTAATCTCACAGAGTCAACATGATTTTGTATGAAGGGATCATCCTTGACCAATGTGCTAAGTTCTTTGAGGATATGATGGGCACTGTGAAGAACAGGAAACAGGTGGATGCACAAGGTGTCACAAAGGCTGAGCAAAACAAAAGTTCGTAGTGTAGGGCTGTGGTCTCATCACCAAGTCCGATAGTTGATCTCACTGCTTGCTCACATTTCCTCACTATGCACATGATCGCCTCACCGCTGCATTACTTTGTCTGACAACCATGTTATTAGATAAAAGCTTAACAGACTTTGTCAATTTACATTTTTTCAGTTTGGTCCAGATGGACTATCATTGCAAATAAAGTGACTTTTGTAGTAATATTACAAATGAAGAAATATACAAAAGACTAAATGTGTGAAGCCTTTATATTACAGTACTAGAAGCATAGGCTATTCAGCCCTTCATTTCCATGTCAAAACTCTCTGCAAGAGAACTCAGCTAATTTCACTCCTGCGCTCGTTTGCTAAAAACTTGTAGATTTTTTTCCTCCAGGTGCTTATTTAACAAGTCTATACAGGATGAAGAAAATATAGAACGCTGCTACAATCTGAACAAAGTAAGCTGAACAGGGGCCTCTGAAACAAACTGTAATGATAGAGGTGGCTTCCCATGACTTCATACTTGAAAGGCAAGCAACATTCTAGATATTCCAGTGGTGACTACCTGCAGCAAGATCAGCAGCAGACAAAAATCTGAAATACATCTGAAGCAAGAATGACAGGTGATGAACCTGGAACTCCTTAAAGTGAGTTCAAAAAGTGTAACTTTCACATGGAATAGGAAAGTGAAATTCTGTTCATAACTGCAAAAATTTGTTTGCCTTGTCAAAGTAAAACAGGGAAATTTAGAACAACACTGCAAAATGATGCACAGGAAATCCCAGGTAGTTTACCCCTGTATGCAGGAAGTTAACAAGCTGAAAGCCATCTTGAAAGCTCAACAGTCATCCTTTTCTAAACCAGAAGATAAGGCTTGCATTAAAGTAGTATCTCATTTGCCAATTCTGGCAAAGCATAATATATCATTCACAGATGGTGAAGTAATTAAAGAGACAATGACTGTGGCTGCTGATTCTTTATTCAAAGATAGGGAGAAGAGCAGACAAAGGAAGCACATGGTGAGGACAGAGCGCGAGCGCGAGAGACAGAGCGCGAGAGACAGAGACACAGAGACAGACAACCTGCACAGTTTGAATTAGTGTATCGCTGGACATTGGAGTGCACCTGGGAAAATTAACAAAATGAAATTCACAACTAATCTTGGAGGAACTGTTGGGCGAAGTTCACAGCACAGAATCAGATAAGTTAATGGTTGTTTTTAAGTCTGTCCAAAAGAAAGGCTGCAGTAGTGAGTATAGTGGATTCTTTCTTGATCATATGTTTATGGAGATAAGTCTCTTGACTAAACTTAAAATATAAGCCATAGCTATTAAACCAACCTGTCCATGGCGACCAGATATCCCAACCCAATCTAGTCCCACCTGCCAGCACCCGGCCCATATCCCCCCAAACCCTCCCTATTCATATACCCATCCAAATGCCTCTTAAAATGTTGCAATTGTACCAGCCTCCACCACGTCCTCTGGCAGCTCATTCCATACACGTACCACCCTCTGAGAAAAGTTGCCCCATAGGTCTTTTATATCTTTCCTCTCTCACCCTAAACCTATGCCCTCTAATTCTGGACTCCCCCACCCCAGGGAAAAGACTTTGCCTATTGACCTCCCAACTCCTGTACTCAATACTCTGACCAATAAAGGAAAGCATACCAAACACCTCCTTCGCTATCCTATCTACCTGCGACTCCACTTTCAAGGAGCTATGAACCTGCACGCCAAGGTTTCTTCGTTCAGCAACACTCCCGAGGACCTTACCATTAAGTGTATAAGCCCATCTTTGGATTGTGGGAGGAAACCAGAGCACCTGAGAGGAAAACCACGCGGACACAGGGAGAATGCGCAAACTTCACACAGTCACCTGAGGTTGGAATCAAACCCGAGTCCCTGATGCTGTGAGGCAGCAGTGCTAACCACTGCACCAGCATGCCACCAATTTGTTCTACAGTTCAGATTTGAGATTAGGATTGTTGGACTCTAAGACAGCGAGTAGTAGGTATTAAATGTCATGTGCTCCATTGGTTTAAACAGCGCTTGGGATAGCAATGGCTCCCTCAGTCACCAAGAGTTTTCTGGGGTTGGAAGAAATGACTTTGGGGGTTTTGGAAAACGTGATTAACACCATGCTGCCAGAATTAGCAGACAAGCTGGAGCTGTCTCCTTCCGTGAGGAAAGAAGAGATAATTACAACAATACCTCAGCATTTAAATTTGGTGGAAATGCCAGAATCTTTGGAAATGGCTAAAATTCAATTGAAAACTAAGCAGCTTGAGTTAGAGGGAAACAGAAATGAAAGAGTTTGAATTACAATTAAAAAGCAGAGGAAAGAAAAAAAGAATGAATCACTTTAGCAGAACAAAAAAGGAGAGGGAAGAAAGAGGGAGTCTGAACTTCAGAAATTGACACTGAGACAAGAAAGTCAGCTTAAAAAGATGGAGATGAAAGGTGAAGGTAAGCTTAGTGAGGAAGAGAGCGAGGATGAGCAAACCCATGTTAGCCAAAGGCCTGGTGAGAAAGTGTTTAAAATATATTCAAGCATTGTCTAAATTTGATAAGGATGCGGAAGCCAATTTCACCTCATTTGAAGAGGTGGCTAAACAAATGCTGTGGCCAGTGACCATGTGGGTTTTATTGATCCAAACAAAAACTTGTATGTAGAGCTGAGCTATTCAGGGTGTACGAGGTGAAGAAAGCCATCTTAAATGCATATGAGCTTGTGCTAGAAGCCTAAAGACAACATTTCAAGCATTTAAGTGGTACCCTGGTCAAAACTACACTGAGTCTGAAAGGATCAAACAAATTAATTTTGGTAGGGGGATAAGGGCAAGAAAAATAGAGCAAACCTTTGATGCTCTTAGACGATTATTTTGAAGGAATTCAAAAATTCACTTCCTGAAGTAGTGAAAACTCATGTAGAAAAGCAGAGAGTTAAAACGGCACGATTAGCAGCTGAAATGGCTGTTGATGAATTGGTGCATAAATCAACAGACCTTTCGATCCCACTCATCCATGCTGACTAGATATTCTAAACTAATCTAGTCCCAGTTGCAAGCACTTGGCCCATATCCCTCTAAACCCTTTCTATTCATAAACCCAGCCAGATGCCTTTTAAATGTTCTAATTGTACTAGCTTCCACCACTTCCTCTGGCAGCTCACTCCATACACGCACCACCCTTTGCAAGAAAAAGTTGCCCTTTAGGTCCCTTTTATATCTTTCCCCTCTCACCCTAAACCTCTGACCTCTAGTTTGGGACTCATCCACCCCAGGGAAAAGATCTTGTCTATTTATCCATGCCCTCATATTTTCAAGGTACAGATACGATCTTGTTAAGCAAGAGGGTGAAGGGTCGTCAAGGATAAGCAGGAATGCAGATTTGAGGTTATAATCAGATCAGCCTCGATCTTATTGAAGGCATAGCAGGTTAGTGGAATGAATGAACTACTCCTGCTCGGAATTCACGTGCTCATATGGATGTTTGTACTGCAAGCTTAAACAGTTGGCACATTCTTCTGTTGTAACAAAGTCTAAACTCCTCTGCAAGAAACTTATTTCAACACACTTTGTACAGTTGGTTGGGGGAGAGAAGTAGCTATTAGTTAACAAACTAACGTATGGACTGTACATGGTGATGGAGATAGGGAACTGTTACTCAAGGTCAGTGACTCATCTAATCCAACCTCTCCCCCCCGGCCCAAACACTTTCAAAACCTCATAGGGTCCCAGTGGGTATAGTCCTCTCAGCCAACAAAACCACCATACTTTACTGTAGCACCTCATCCTCTCTCCAACATAAAGCAGCTTGGTCATGATTGACCTCAGCCCCAATATCCACCACCCTCACTAATATATGTAGTTTTGAAACGTTGTTACATTTATTGCATTTACCTAGGAGGATGATGAACAACTTCACCATATGAAACTAACACAAGAACATATATTCTTAAATGCAAAATTAAAAACATCAAGTTTTATCATTTCATCAATTCGTTCCTCAAAATGAGAATACCATAATGAGATTGTGATTTTACCACTACCACCTCTACCCCTTCATATCGTGCATACAATATCTAAGTACTTGATAACATCTGAGATTTTAAATGAAATACATTTCAATCCCTAATACTCTGTACTGCCAGATTCCCCAACTAGCAAAACACCATAACATTAATTTAGAACTTAGAATCTACTTTGCAGAATATAATGGATTGCAAAGCATACTTTCAGAATTCATGTTTTTCGGCCAAAACTAACCTTTTAAAAAACCTAATCAAGTAAAATATAATCAAATTGGCATTGCAGAGAACTGGGTGGCAATGCTTCTTTCATTTGATACCTTGAATTTCGCGAAGAAGGAAACTTTCCAGATAAAAATTCATGCTTAATTCAGCTTGCATTTTATGCAGAAAAGAGCTACAGCTGCTACCTTTGCAAAGATCTAACTGATTCAGCCAAATCACACCTCAAGCTGTTCAGCTATCTGAGATCTATTCACAGTTAGCAGGCAGAATACCTTGCTCTCAGCCAAAGCTCCAGTCATACATACGAAGTGGCTTCACCTCATCTGCAAATTTGGTTTCGACTAATGCTTGAAAAGGCAACAGCATAAACAGTACTTACAATGAGTATCAGGTTACTTGCTTTTAACATTTGGAACAATCCTTCAACAGTCCTCAGGTGTTTAAAACAATTACTTTCCCATTTCAGTCCATAATCGAAAATACAGAGGAAAAGAGATACGACCTTTACATGTGAGAATGGATTTAAATGACAATTGAGTTTAGAACTTGGGATGGAATTCCTCAATCTCTTTCTCCATTTATTTCCCTTCAGTTATGATTAAAAATATGATTTCCCTTTTTCCATTCCTTTTTTTTTGTAGAACACATAGATGCGTCTACAATTATTAACCAGTGAACACGTGAATACTTTTTTCAACCTTGCTGTGGAGTTGCAAATTCCCTGGCTATTTTAGAGTCAGAGCAATACAACATGGAAACAGACCCTTCAGTCTAACCAGTCCATGCCAAGCATAATCCCAAACTAAATTAGTACAACATGACTGCTCTCGGCTCATATCCCTCCAAAGCTCTCATTCATGTACTTATCCAAATGTCTTTTAAACATCATAACCGTGCCCACATCCACCACTTCCTCAGGAAGGTCATTGCACACGCAAACCACCTCTGTGTAAACAATTTGTCCCCCATCTTTTTCTAAAACCTCTTTCCTCTCACCTTGAAAATATGCCCCCTAATCTTGAAAGCCCACATCCTACAGAAAAGGCACCTACCGTTAACCCTATCTATACCATGATTTTATAAACCTCTATTTAAAAAAGTCATCTCTCAACCTCCTCTGCTCCATGCGGATGTTCTTAATGCATTCACTTATCACACAAAAGTATAGGACATTGGTCTTGATGTAGACTACAGTTTAGAAAGATTTTAACACAAACAACAAAACAAAGTTTCAACCCTGTTTCTCCAACATTAACTATTACAGAGATCCATCCACAAAAATAATGCCCTATCTCAATTCTAGGTTTCTACTCGATCTTCTCCTTCCTGTTTTTTTTCCCCCTGTGGAATACACAGACAATTTTACAATTCCCTCCAAATCTGCAGGCATGAACCTTTCATAATTCCGAGGACCTAAATTCACTCAGTTCTCACAATGTGAAGACTACTATACCAACTCTTTGGGCTTAGGGTTTCTCAGACAAAAAAACAATTCTGCTGAGGTGACTGGCTTCCCCGAACAAACCATATTCTTGTTAGAACAGTCTTAATTAAAAGATGTACCTGTACAGTATGTTATAACAGGCAGTTTCTGTTGGCTTTTCTAATTCTATCGAGCTTTAAAAGATGTATTAGTTGTTCAAAAATAGTCAACTTATCTTATTTGAACATGCAATTAAAAAATACTTTTGTAGCCATTTCAATACTGTATAAAAAAGCAACAGTAAAATTTGAAAATAGTACAAACTTGTTTGAAAAATGCTCCAGAAAATATTGGAAAAAGCATAGCATAAAGTTACAAAATCAGAAAAATCAACAGCAAATCTGATGTCCTCCATGATTTCACAGTGTCATTCAGAAATATCTCCACCCAGAAAGCAGATTTATTTTAAAATCTAAAAAGTAGCCACAACATATCCAACTTTAGGGTTACTAGCTTCGAAATAAATTGGCTTTGTTAGGTTGCTTAATAAATTGGGCTGGTTAAGGGGATGAAATGGATAACAGTCAGTGATACATGAAGGCCTATATCTGTAAACAATAACTCCAGAAAAAGAATAAATTTATAAAGATAGCACACTTACACATCAGTAAAATCTTGCAATGTTGTTGCTGGTGTGAAAACATCCAATAGGCCAATTACCTAAAAGAACAAAAACCTAAGTCAAGGCATAAAACTCAAGATGCAGAACTTTTCTCTCAGATGCAGAAGCTCAACATGTTTTAAACTCTTCTGCAATTTCCGATGGGATCCATCATATTTTTCCTACTAGTTATTCAGGCACTAGTGACACCAATCTGTTTATAGTTTGAAAGATTTTACCAAAGATAAAATGTACATAAGTCAACCTTTCCTCAAACATGACATGTAGCAAATGCAGTTAAACAGTAATGAGGGACCAATCTTATAAACATCACTCCAGATCTTCCTTCAAATTCTTGAGCGTGCAGGTTTGTGAATAAAATTTTGTGCAAGTTTGCTTCCCCACTTTAAAAAGATCACGTTGTCCAAGAAAAGTAAAACTTAAACAATGAGTTAATGGAGTATCATCAATTTTAAAACCACTTATAAATTGCATATTTCTGGGTGGGGGTTTAACAATGAGGAAATGCTGGAATGCTACTTAAGTCTATTTAATTGAATAAACACAGGCAAATTCTGCATATATGGAAGTAAGTGTTCCATATAGAAAGTCATCATATTTGACAAACTGCCCAAGCAAATCACTGTTAGCTAAACCTTCATCCTGAGGCAGTGGATTAAAAATTCCCAAGTACAAAGTACAAGCAAGTATAATGAACTGTGAAATGGGTCCAGAATGGCTAATATCCTACTCATTTCAAAAGAAGTTGTTTTTGAAAACAAAAGTCTGCATGAATACTTTGTGAATGATTTAAAATGTTTCCAAATATAGGAAATGAGGATTCAGTTTACTGAATATTTGTACAATTTTTAAAAAATCGTTTAGGCAATTTGTTTTCAGATTGAGCCAAGGGAGGACATATGTCTATATGCACTCCAAGAGGAGTGCAATTCAAAACAGAGGGCATGCGATTAATGTAATGAAAGAATTTGAAACACAGTTAATATTTTAGTAGCTGCAGGGAGAGATGCTCTCGGGCAAACAGAAAAATTGTGCAGACAGCTCTCCAAAACGTGCAGCAGTGGAAGCATGTGCCAACATTGGAGATAAGCGAGTTATGTTGAAGATGTGACTGTGGTAAGGGAGGATTTGACAAAAGTGGGAATTGGATTTAGGAACGACTGAATTAACTTGCATTGTGAGGGGGGCAACAAGTGCTGTTTTGGGATGGGAAAAAACAAAATTGTCAGGACAATGGGGCATTATAGAGTATGGAACATGTTGCATACTAAATACAGAAGAGCTTCCAGAATAGGAAATATGTGACGGCAATCCTGGGATCTCTTCATACTCTCACCTGATGCAATAACCTAAAGAAGCTTTTGCTAGACTAGGTGAAAAAGCAGGCAGGAGGATCAGTAATCAAAGGAACAGATTCAAGATAGCTGAGAAAAAATGAAGAACAAACTGATTTTCTTTCAAGCAACAAGTTTCTACCATCTTAAGTACACACACAAAATTACTTGGAGAGAAAACATTTGCAAGGATAAAAAAAAGTAATGCACAAATTATGTAGATTATGTGAATTACGTAGATGCTAGCTCTTTGACAGTAATGTTACAAATAGCTTTTGTTGTCAAATTATTCTGAACAATCTAAATCACATTAAGTTTGGAGCAAATTCACACACTTACCAACTTAAGTAAAGCTGTGGGAATATTAAACTAATCAGATAAAAACAATCTAATTCAAAAGGTCTGCAAAATTTAATACAGCATAATGCAGTACTGTATACCATACCATTTATAACATGTTTCAGTGGCAAAGTATTTACACTATTTTGGAAATGAAATTCCATATCACATGGATAAATGTAACAATGTCCAACATTTGCAAGAGAAAAACTGGCTTCATTATTCTAATAGTTCTTTTAGGATGCCAGAATAAGTGACATTACTGATATTCACTTCAACGGGAGTACTTACATTTTCATGTTTCATATGCTTCAACAACCGTAGCTCTCTGTATGTTCGTTTTGCATGGATGATAGATTGAAATGGTCTGGAAAGTTTTTTTACTGCCACGCGATAACTTGATTGCGTATCAAAAGCAGAGCTGCAAAAAGACAAGAAAAACTCATTTATGTTCAGCTATCATCAAAATATATATAAGAGCACTTGGCATATAATCAATCATTTTCAAAACCCCTAATAAACTGCACTCCCCCTTTCTCTCTCACATAGAAAACATTATTTGCAAAAGTAGAAAAATTTGGAAAATGATTTCAGTGGTCTTTGCTTCTTGACTCAGATGTTAAGATAACACTTCTTCAGGTAGTCACACCCATGGTTTTCAGGTGTCTTTGTTTGGAAGATTCCACTGGTTTGCAAGTCGTACAGAACAACTGATTTTTCAATTCAACAGTCACAACTCTCAGCAACTAATGCAATAAAGGCAACTGGTTTTCCTCAAGTATAAACAGAGTTATTTTTACTGCAGAAAGCATGCAGTTTCTGCTGGAGAGAGCAACTATACATTCTTGTTAGGGAGAGAAAGACACTCGCTTCCAGTTCCAACTTGTTCAGTTAGGTGAGAACCAGTTCCACTTGTAACTAATTCCTCAGCTTCTCATCAGCTGTATATTGTAGGAACCCAAAGCCACAAAAGCAGATCACAGTTGGTATCAAATTCTTTGCTGTGAAATTATGCAGTCATCTTGGTAAATCTGTTTTTAAAACATTTTTTCTCCCCCCCCACTGCAGTCCACTGTGTTTAGAGACACACAGAGAAACAATCCTACAAGTTTACTGATTATACTGTTTCAAGTATTTGAAAACAAGTAAATTTCAATAGTTATGGCCTTCCCAATATTTTAGTAAACGTGATTACTAATAGAAAACTGAAATGTAACATTCCACTTAACAGATCTGTTTGCATTCAGTCACTCGCCATTTGTCATGCAATATCCCCAACTATAAACTCATCTAATCGTGAAATCAATGTTTAAAATTATTGATTACATAAACTATAAAGTCTGCTTCTGTGCTGTTGTGCAGTAGCAGTGTACCTAGCTACCCAGGAGGCCTGGGTTAAAGTCCCACCTGCTCCAGAGATGCGTCATAACATCTACAAATGAGCGCAACCGAACGTGAAATGCAAGTCCCTGTAGATTAGTTAATGGGGAATTGAGTGAGTGAGGAAGGAAGTGTATGCTTCTTTGAAATTACCTTTCCACTATCTTGTCCTGTCAGAATTGGTTTTTGCTCTACTACAGGGAAAGGAGTTGGGAAATAAACAGAAAAACTAAAAAGGGAGGCAGCTTCACATTATCACATCTCTAAAGAGGGGATATTCAGAGCTCAGCATTATCAGTGCAAAGGACAAGGCGGAATCATTTGCATCCACCTTCAGCCAGAAGTGTCAAGTAGTTGATCCATCCTGGTCACCTCCTGAGGTCTCAATATCAGAGACTTCAATCTTCAGCCAATTCAATTCATTGCACTCAAGGTTAAGAAATGGCTGAAGACCTCAGATAGTGCAAAGGCAATGTGATCCATCAAATGCCTACAATAAACACTGAGAACATGTGCTCCAGATATAACTGTGCCCCTAACCTAGCTTTTCCAGTACAGCAACAATAGTGCATCTACACAGCAATGCGAAAAATTGCCCTGGTATAATCTGTACATAAAAAGCATGATAAATTCACTATTACCACTGGGATATTATAGCCATTACAGAAACATGGCTCAGGGAGGATAGGACTGGCAGCTTAATGTGCCAGGGAACAGGTGCTTTAAGTGGGACAGAGGTGGTGAGAGTAAGAGAGAGGGGTAGTTGTCTTTTTGATTAAGGCAGGTATCACAGCAGTAGTCAGATGAAATAACTGAAGGATCATCAGTGAGGCTTTGTGGGTGGAGCTAAGGAGGATATGGTGACGTTACTGGGGTTGTACTATAGGCCCCCAAATAGTCAACGGGAATTAGAGAAACAAATATGTGGGTAAATTGGGGAGACTTGTAGAAGCAATAGAGTTGTCATAGTAGGGGATTTTAATTTTCCTAACATAGACTGGGACTGCTAGTGTTAAGGCCTTAGATAGGGTGGAATTTGTTAAGTGCGTTCAGGAAATTTTCCTCAAGAGGGTCCTACTCAGGAAGGGACAAAACTCTACCTACTCTTGGGAAATAGGGCAAGACAGGTAACAGTGTGACAGTGGGGGAGCACTTTGGGACTCGTGACCATAGTTCTATTAATTTTAAAATATAGTTATGGAGAGGGACAAAACTAGTCAGAGGTTCAAGATCTAATTTGGGCCAAGGCAAATTTTGATGGTATTAGGTAGGAGATTGCAGGGGTTGATTGGAGTAGTTTGTTTGCAGTCAAAAGGACTTCTAGCAAGCAGGACACCCTCAAACATGAGATAGCTTGAGTTTAAAGGCTATGCTCTTGTGAGGGTGAAGGACAAGGTTGGCAGGAATTGGGAACCCATGATGACAAGAGATATTGAGGCTTTGACCAGGAAAAAAAAAAGGTGTGGCTCGGTCACAGGGAGCTGGGATCAAGAGAATGCATGGAGATATGATGTGAAGGTTCCGGTTTGGGACTAGGGTGGGCGAAGTTAGAAATCATAACACCTCCAAACAGGTTTATTTGGAAGTATAGGCAGCCTGACGAAGGAGCAGCACTCTGAAAGCTCGTACTTCCAAATAGATCTGGACGATAACCTGGTGATGTAAGATTTTAAACTGAATATAGGAGTTTACTGAAGGAGGAAATCAAGAGGGCAAAAAGGGGGCTCAATAAGCCTTGGCTGATAAGATTAGGGTGAATCCAAAGAGGTTCTTTAAGTATATTAAAAGGAAAAAAAACTAAAGAGATGAGGGTCCCTCAAGGACCAAAGTGGACATGTATGTGTAGAACCACAAGAGATGGGAGAGGTTCTCAGTGAATATTTCTGTGTGTTTACCATGGAGAAAGACACGAAAACTTGGGGACGTTAGGCTGAGGGGTGACCTAATAGAGGTTTACAAAATTATGAGCAGCATGGATAGGATAAATAGACAAAGCCTTTTCCCTGGGGTGTGGGGGGTGGGTGGGTCCAGAACTAGAGGGCATAGGTTTAGGGTCAGAGGGGAAATATATAAAAGAAACCTAAGGGGCAACTTTTTCCACACAGAGGGTGGTACATGTATGGAATGAGCTGCCAGAGGAAGTGGTGGAGGCTGCTACAATTGCAACATTTAAAAGGCACCTGGATGGGTATACGAATAGGAGGGATTTGGAATGAGTGTTGACAGGTGGGACTAGATTGGGTTGGGATATCTGTTGGCATGGACGGGTTGGACCGAAGGGTCTGTTTCCATGCTGTACATCTCTGACTCTATATCTTGGGGCAGTCCATATCACAGTAGAGATGTTGTTAGATATATTAGAATGTATGAAGGTGGATAAATCCCTTGGTTCTGACCAGATATATCTAAGAACACTGCAAGAGGCTAGAGAAAGTACAGGAGCCCTGGCTGATATTTTTGCATCATCGTTACCCCCAGGGAAGGTCCCAGAGACTGAAGGGTAGTGAATGTTGTGCCCTTATTCAAGAGCTGCAAAGAAATGTCTAGGAACTAGATCAGTAAGCTTAACAGCGGTGGTGGGTAAATTACTTGAGAAGATTCTTAGGGATATGGTACACATGCATTTGGAAAGTCAGGATTGGATTAGAAGTAGTCAGCATGGCTTTGAGTGAGAGACCATGTCTCTCAAATTTATTAGAGTTCTTTAATGAAAAGTGACCAGGAAGGTTGATGAAGTAGGGGAGTAGAGTCTATATGGATATCACCAAGGCCTTTGATAAGGTTTCATATGGCATGTTGTTCTGGAAGGTTAGATCAATTGGAATCTAGAGCGAGCTGGCAAATTGGACACAAAACTGGCTCGATGGCATGAAGCAGAGGGTTAACAATGGAAAGATGCTCGTCAGACTGGAAGCCTGTAACTAGTGGAGTGTCTCAGGGGTCAGTGCTGGGCCATTGCTGTTTGTTATCTATAGCAATTATTTAGATAAGAATGTACAAGGTATGATTGGAAAGTTTGCTGATGACACTAAAACAGATGGCATCGTGGATAGTGAAAAAGGTTATCAGAAATTGCAGCAGGATCTTCACTAGCTGGGAAAGTGGGCCAAGAAATGGCAACTGAAATTTAACATAGATAAGTGTGAGGTCTTACTTTTCGGAAAGTCAAATCAAGGTACGAGTTTCATAGTGAATGGTAGAGCTTTAAGTAGTGTAGTGGAACAGAGGATCTTGGAATTTAGATGCACTGTTCTCTAAAGTGGAGTAACAAGTAGATAGGCCCATGAAGGTTACCTTTGGCACACTGGCCTTCAGTCAGGGCAGTGAATATAGAAATTGGGAAGTTACGTTGCAGTTATACAGGCCATTGGTGAGGCCGCACTTGATATTGTGTTCATTTTTGATCACATTATAGGAAGGATGTTATTAAACTGGAAAGAGTGCAGAAGAAATATACAGGATGTTGCCTGGACTCAATGATCTCAAAAGGAAGAGGTTGGACAAGCTAGGACTTTGTCTTCAGAGCTTAGGAGACTGAAGGGAAACCTTAGAGAGGTGTACATGGTCAAGAGAGGCATGGATAGGGTGAATGCAGTCAGTCTTTTTCTCCGGGTTGGGGAATAGAGGGCTAGTGGGCCATCAGTTGAACGTTACAAGGAAGAGAATAAAAAAGGGAACTTGAGGAGCAACTGTGGTAACACAGAGGGAGATACACATATGGAATGAGCTGCCAGCGGGAGTGGTTGATGCGGGTACATTAACATTTAAAAGGCATTGGACAAATACATGGACAGGAAAGGATTAGAAGGATATTGACTAAGTGCAGGCAAATGTGGTTAGCGTGGATGGACATTTTGGTCAACTTAGACCAGTTGGAGCCGAAGGGCCTGTCTCTGTGCTGTCAGACTCTGATTGTAGGGCAACAATGCATGCAAAGACCACCACCTCCAAGCCACACACCACCTTAACTCGGAACTATATAGCCATTATTGATGTGTTTTAAATAAAAAGAGAGAGAAACTTGTCCAAAGCAGTCACAACACATCCCGGGAACAGGTGGGACCTGAGCCTCTTGGCTCAGAGGTGAGGGCACTACCACATACCCCAAAACTCCCTCCCTGGCAGCACTTTTGGTGTATTTACTCCCACCATGAACTGCAGCAGTTCAAAAGAGCTTACATCTTGTCATTAGTTAGGAATAGGGTAATAAATACAAGCTTAGCTAGGAATGCCCACATCCAGTGAAATTCCACAGTCAATTCTACAACACAGTCAAATATGCACATACAATCCAGACTTATGCCGATAGAAAATGTCTTGGCAACATTGAAAAACGGTGCATCTCTTCAACTAAGAGGTGTTAAGGAATGATACTGTTGATTCCCATTTACAACAACTGTACTGAACACTGGCACCATCCCCCACCTTTTCCCCCCCGCTACATCGATGACTGTATCGGCACTACCTCGTGGGAGGTTGAACAGTTCATCCACTTTACTAACACCTTCCACCCTGATCTCAAATTTACCTGGACCGTCTCAGACTCCTCTCTCCCCTTCCTAGACCTATTTCTATCTCGGGCGACCAACTAAACACAGACATTCACTATAAACCGACCGACTCCCACAGCTACCTAGATTACACCTCCTCCCACCCTGCCCCTTGTAAAAATGCCATATTCCCAATTCCTTCGCCTCCGCCGCATCTGCTCCCAGGAGGACCAATTCCAATACTGAACAACCCAGATGGCCTCCTTCTTCAAAGACCGCAATTTCCCCTCAGACGTGTGGTTGACGATGCTCTCCATTGCATCTCCTCCACTTCCCGCTCCTCTGCCCTTGAAACCCACCCCTCCAATCGCCACCAGGACAGAACCCCACTGGTCCTCACCTACCACCCCAGCAACCTCCAGATACTTCTTATCATCCTTAGTCATTTCAGCCACCTCCAAACAGACCCCACCACCAAAGATATATTTCCCTCCCTATCAGCATTCCAGAAAGACCACTCCCTCCGCGACTCCCTCGTCAGGTCCACAACCTGCACCAACCCAACCTCCATTCCTGGCACCTTCCCCTGCAACCGGAAGAGATGCAAGACTTGCGCCCACACCTCCCCCCTCACTTTCTTCCAAGGCCCCAAGGGATCCTTCCATATCTGTCACAAATTCACCTGCACCTCCACACACATCATTTACTGCATCCGATGCACCCGATGTGGCCTCCTCTATATTGGGGAGACAGGCCGCTTACTTGCAGAACGTTTCAGAGAACACCTCTGGGTCACCCACACCAACCAACCCAACCGCCCTGTGGCTGAACACTAACTCCCCCGCCCACTTTGCCAAGGACATGCAAGTCCTTGGCCTCCTCCATCGCCAGACCATGGCAACATGACGCCTGGAGTAAGAGCGTCTCATCTTCCGCCTAGGAACCCTCCAACCACAAGGGATGAAGAATGCAGATTTCTCCCAGCTTCCTCATTTCCCCTCCCCCCACCTTATCTCAGTCCCAACCCTCGGACTCAGCACTGCTTTCTTGACCTGCAATCTTCTTCCTGAACTCTCCGGCCCCACCCCCTCTCCAGCCTATCACCCGCAACCTTAACCTCCTTCCATCTATTGCATTCCCAACACCCCTCCCCCAAGTCCCTCCTCCCTACCTTTTATCTTAGCCTGCTTGGCACACCCTCCTCATTCCTGACGAAGGGTTTATGCCCGAAACGTTGATTCTCCTTCTCCTTTGATGCTGCCTGACCTGCTGCACTTTTCCAGCAACACATTTTTAAGCTC
>NC_057735.1:27136661-27171497 GCF_004010195.1 Chiloscyllium plagiosum
GTCTATCACCCTCACCTTAACCTCCTTCCACCTATCGCATTCCCAACGCCCCTCCCCCAAGTCCCTCCTCCCTACCTTTTATCTTCGCCGCTTGGCACACCCTCCTCATTCCTGAAGAAGGGCTTATGCCCGAAACGCCGATTCTCCTGCTCCTTGGATGCTGCCTGACCTGTTGCGCTTTTCCAGCAACACATTTTTCAACTGTACTGAAATCCTACTCCAGGATATGAATGCAAAAGATAGACTGAAACTTCAGTGTAATACAGACAGAGCAATCTTCAAATGAGATTTTGACACAAGATATTATCAACCTCTTCAGATCAAAAATAAAAAGACTCAGGGGAAGATACGAGGTGGTATCTGAGAGCTGCTGTAGCCTCTGCAATGTAGAGGTTAGTACACCAGACTACAACAGCAACACCCTTACTGGCAGGGTTAATAAGTCAGGGTTGGGATCCAAGCATACTGCGTGCAGTCAGTTTGGAGGGAGACAGGTTGGATTGGGTAAGGGGAGCAGAGAAATTGAGGCAGCCAATCTCCCTCCAAACTGACTGCACTCCATGCACTGACATCCAACCCAGACTTTTGTTATTAACACTGCCGATAAGGGTGGCACTGTTTTCTTGTCCGGTGTATTGCAGAGGCTGAGCAACAGGTCTCCGATACCTCCTATCATCTTCCCCTGGACCATGACCCTACCATAGCACATCAGGCCATTGTATCAACTATGGACACTTACCTCATCTCGTATGGTGATCTCCTCCCCCACTGCCTTCAAGCTGATAGTCCCTCAGCCCTGCAAAACTTGCATCTATCTCCTTCTGAAAATCCACAAACAGGACTACCCATTATCTCAGCTTGCTCCTGCCCCAGAGAACTCATCTCTTCCTACCTAGACTCTGTCATTTCTCCCCAGTCCAGTCCCTGCCCACATACATCCGTGATTCCTGACACAATGCCAGTTTCAGAATTGCCAGTTTTCAGGCTCCAGCCATCTCCTCTTTACCACGGACGTGCAATCCCTTTACAAGTCCATCCCCCAACCAGGGTGGTCTCAGGGCTCTCCACTTCTCCCTGGAAGCAAAGGCCTGAACTATCCCCTCTCATCATACATTCCTTTGCTCATCCTCAACCACTTCTCTTAACTCTTATTTTCTTCAAGTCAAGGGGTGGCCATGATACCCACACGGGCCCGTTACACCTCTCTTTTGGGGGCTAAGTGGAACATTCCTGGTTTCAATCCTATTCTGGGCCCCACTCACAACTCTTTCCTGTATAATCGATGATGTCATTGGTGTTGCTTCCCTCTTCCATCCAGAATTCGAAAAGTTTATTGGTTTCGCTTCTAGTTTTCACCCTGCCCTCACTTTCACCTGGTCTACCACGGTTTCCTTCCTTCCTGGACATCAGTTTCCATTTCTGGGGACAGTCTGACCACTAACATCCACTATAAACCCACGGACTCCCACAGTCATCTGGACTATACATCCTTGTACCCTGCTTCCTGTAAAGACAGCATTCCATTCTCACACTTAGTCTCCGCTTCATATGTTCTGATAAGGCACAATTCAGCAAGGGAGCCTCCGAAACGTCCACCTTCTTCCTGAACTCTGGATTCCCTAGCACTACTGTTGACAGGACCCCCAACCAGGTCCGACCCATCAACCACACCTGCCCTCAATCCCCCTCTCTTCTCCCAGTGACAGGGTTCCCCATACCCTTATCTCACCAGCATATACATCAGAAGATCAGCCACCATTTCCACCACCCCCAGCAAGATGCCATCAGCACACATATTGCCCTCCCCTCTTGTCTGCCTTCCGCAGGGAGCATTCCCTCCAGGACTCTTGGTCCATGTTCCTTCACTCCCAACATCTCCCAGAGCCACACGGCACTTTCCTCTGCAACCACTGAAGGGGCAAGCATTGCACATTTATCTCCTCCCTCCTCAGTACCCAAAGAGCCCAAACATACTTTCCAGGTGAAGCAGCACTTTATTTGCACTTCTCACAATCTACTCTACTACATTTGCTGCTCACAATCTTTTCTCCTCATTTAGAGGAGACCACAAGTGTAGACTGGGCGATTGTTTTGCAGAACATCTATCTTTTCTGCAGGCTGAATATACAGTTTCCATTTGTCTGCCACTTTAACACACCATTCTGTCTTGGCCTTGCAGAGTGTTCTAGAGAAGCTCAGCGCAAGCTAGAAGAAAAACTCGTTGTCTTTTTCAGGACCCTGCAGCCCTCTGGACTCAATATTTAGTTTGATCATTTTAGGTCCATGTCTTCATTCCCTATGCCACACATTAGGCCTTATTATCACAGTCTGCCATTACATGCTACCTATTGTTAGCCACTAAGTTTCCACTATTCACCCTCCAAGCCAGATTGTTACCCACTCCTTTGTCTAACTGTTCTTCTCAATCTTTGGGCTCTATCCTTATTATTTACTCCTTACCCCCGACCCCCACCTTATCTTCTGCATATAAACCAACATTTTCCTCGCCAGTATCAATTGAAGGTCACCAGACCCAAAATGTTAGCTTTGGTTTCCCTTCACAGATGCTGCCAAACCTGCGGAGCCTTTCCAACAACTTCTGGTTTTGTTACTAATTTACAATACCCACTGTTCTTTCGTTTTTATGTTCACAAAACAGCTCAGTGTCCAACATTTGGTGCAATTCTGTAAATGGACAGTACAATCCTGAGTTACCACTTATAATCCTAATCAATAAGACACCAGGATAAATCAAATCCAGAATAAAAACACAATCTCAGATCAGGTTAATTTTTTTTTCCAAAAAAGTTCGACACTGAAGTGGTTTGTGACTGAAACATATACAGAGCCACAAATCCATACCAGCATGGAAACAGATCCTTCAGTCTAACTAGTCCATACCAAGCATAATCCCAAACTAAATTAGTACAACATGACTGCTCCTGGCTCACATCCCTCCAAAGCTCTCATTCGTGTACTTATCCAAATGTTTTTTAAACATCATAACTGTGTCCGCATCCACCACTTCCTCAGGAAGGTCATTCCACACGCAAACCACCCTCTGTCTAAATAATTTGTCCCCTTGTCTTTTTTTAAACCTCTTTCCTCTCACCTTGAAAATATGCCCCCTAATCTTGAAAGTCCACATCCTACAGAAAAGACACCTACCGTTAATTCTATCTATACCCCTCATGATTTTATAAACCTCAAAAAAAAGTCACCTCTCAACATCCTATGTTCCATGAGGATGCAGATGTTCTTAATGCATTATTCACATTACACAAAAGTGTAGAACAGTGGTATAGAATACAGTTTAGAAAGATTTTAACACAAACAACAAAAAGTTTCAACCCTGTTTCTCCAACATTAACTGTTATAGAGATTCATCCACAAAAATAATGTCCTATCTCAATTCTACATTTCTACTCAATCTTCTTCCAGTTTTCCCCCCTTATGGAATACACAAACAATTTTACAATTCCCTCCAAATCTGCAGGCATGAACCTTTCATAATTCTGAGGACCTAAATTCACTCAGTTCTCAACGTGAAGACTACTATACCAACTCTTTGGGCTTTGGGTTTCTCAGACAAAAAAACAATTCTGCTGAGGTGACTGGATAACCATACTCATCTGTTCTGAATTGAACAAGTTGATTCTGGAGGTCAAAACAAAACTAGTGGCTTTGCTGTGTTTACTTTGCCTGCCATAAACATCTTAACCAGGGTTCTTAGGGTTTTAGAAGTTCTCCCAAGCACATGCCCAAAATTCTTCTGCTTCTATTTTAAAATCCATCTTTCAAAAATGATGATAGGTATATTGTACATCTTGCATCAGGTCAACAAGTACCTGCACTAAGAATTACACTGAGTTATGATCAGTTAGGCTCACCTTCAGTGCCTGTCACCTACATACTTAACCTATACATATATTCATTCACAGGATTCTATCCTTTGCTCCTCTTTCACTTAAAAAAGTGTGGGAGATAACTAATCCCTTGTGCATTCTCCACAGTACTGCCATGACCAGAGTCCACTTGCTAATCAACACTGCTTTCCCATGCAACATAAATTGTTCTTCCTTTAGAAATTTGATATTCTTACATTTCTCAATAAGAATCATATAACTAAGCTTCAACAGTATCTCTTTTCAGCAATAAACACGTATGCAATGCTGTCATCCTGATGACAATCTTAATGTGCAGCTGCATCATGCTTTGCCTAAACCCAGAGTACACAAATATCTAGTGTACGTACTGAGGTTCTCTCTGTCCCCGGCATTGCGAAGGATGGGACTGGCATCGAATTCATGGAATGTTCCCAGCAATTGGTCCATTCTGTATAAGCTGTCCTTCATGGAGAAATTTGCAGAGAACACCATATGCGATTACAAGTCCATCAAGACGTGGTCAGCATGTATTGCTCTCAATATCCTACCAGAAAAGGGAGAGGATGAATCCTGTTGGGTTGTTCCCGGAGAGACTGTCAAAGTCATTTGGCAGAATGCATCACCAGAACTTTCCAACAAGCACCAAGACATTGCTTGGCTGGTGGTAAGAAGGGCATTACTTGTGAGATCCTGTGTGCCCAGATTGTGCCACCCACACTGCCCTCAAAGTGACTGTCAGGATGTACAGACTGTCACACATCTTCTTCTGGAATGTACCTTGGCAAAGGAAGTCTGGAGAGAGTGGTTTTTGTTGAGGTTCGTTCCAAGCACATCCATGATGCAGAACTCTGTGCTCTACAATCTGTTCCCTGGGATCAACTGACTGACTGACAGACAGACCCACCCCCCACGACAAACATCAACTGCGCCTGGAAGACCATCAACTCATTGAAAGACACTCTTTAGGTCTGCCTGAAACTGGCTTGTTTTTGAGAGCAAGAAGTTGATCTCTACTGAGTGTTTCAGGCTGGCACATTCCAAGGTCCAGGACTATAGTGCACCCATCTGCACAAAAATTTGGGCAACTGTTGTCAAGGTGCAGTTGGGAAAGACCACTAAGGTCTTTCTGGAATTAATTGGTGTCTATTCAGTTATCAGACCCTCCCGACGCCTCATAAGTATGTAAATATAACCTTGTGCAAAAAAGAAATGCCTTTGGATTTGTTAGTTCTCCATATGTACAGAATCGAAAAACCCTAGTGACAGTTTTTTTTAAATCAAGTATACTTTTGAAGTAAAGCAGTAACACGCACACACACATTTCCAAGGACAATGAGCAATTACCATAATAAGCCAAAAATATTGCTTGTGAAGCAAATCATCAAATCTTTATTTCCTCTTTTTCTGCTCCACTAAAAAAACAAACACTGAAAAGTAATTTTTTTCTGAACTAGTTCAAATGTAAGCAACAAAATTAGGCAACTATTCGAAGAGGTTAGATCTGAATCATCATAACAGGACAGAAAAGTAATGTAGATCTTGAAAGGCTGCCGAGAAAGCAAAAGCTCTAGATTTTAGAGATTTCTTTTTAACAACCAAGTTCTCTCTCATATTTTGTTGTAACTATTTGCACAAACAGTCTGCTTATTCATTAATAAATGCATCTCTTTAGATAAAAAGATATTAACAAATAAAAATGTATGGTGGCTAAATGGTGACACATAGTAATATGCGTTGCAAAGATGATGTAACAAGGACATCGAATATAGATGAATTACATTTCAAAAAATGAGGCTGAGACAATGTAATTTGTGATGTTTAAATAAAATGGACGGATTCAAAATCTCAAACATATTTAAAATTAAGATGCTTCTATGGTGTCGTAATTACTCAAAAACTAGCCAGAGTTTGCAATGTTAGAAGTCAACATTGGATAGACTATAATTGTATTACAATTGTCAAACACGTCTGCCTCATGGACAAGAACTACATTAATATAAAACTCATCTAGCCTCTTCCTTTGTTAAAGAAATTGTATAATTCAAGTTACAAACATACAAATGAGAAGCAAGCCTCCTCTGCCATTCAATTAAATCATAACTACATGTTGCATTCCAAATTCCACACACTGATCTATCCCCAACACCTATTAACTCGCTTGCCGAACAAGAATAATGTCGCCTTGAAATATATTCAACAGCCTTATTTCTACTACAATGAAGCAGAAAGTTCAAAACTCGCAGAGCTGTCAAACTATTTTCCCTTCATCTGTCCTCAACTACTTCATATTTCTCCCCCTCATACTCCATTTACTAGGTTAAATGAGCAGACAAAACTCCATCTATAATCGATGTCCTTGTTACATCATCTTTGCAACACGCATTACACTGTGTCACCATTTAGCCACCATACATTTAATCCCATCATGTCACTGATATAAACTGTACAAAGTTGAGGGCCCAGCACAGGTCCCTGCAGGACCCAATTGCTCTCATCCTGCCAATTAGAACCAAAAACAAATGTATGCATACTATTGCCGATCAGTCAATCTTTTATCCATAAAGCTATGTTACCTCTTGCACCATAAGTTCCTACTTTATGCAATAGTCTTTGTTTTGTGATTTGAGGCAAGATATTACAGTTCAATAGGTTCTGAAGTACAGGCAGGCCCTGGATCGCAAAGAGTCCACTCGCAAGTCGATTTGTATGCATTCAGCTTATAGAGTTGGGATGGTTTGATCTTCAAAGGGTTGGTGCAGACTCAATGGGCCAAATGGCTTCTTTGCACACTGTATAGATTATATGACCATCACAGGCAGAATTGTGAGAATTTATAATGGAGAATGGTGTAATTACGAAGAAACTGAATGATTACTCTGTTGTCACTGAGGTCAATGCAAGAAATCTCCCAGAAAGAGAAATCCAAGTAGCTAGGGAAATTGAAGAGTTGCAAGAAATCATCAATAAAAAGACTGTGCTGACTAAATTAATGGCACTGAAAGTAGATAAATCCCCATGAGCGGATATCCTCCATCCCAGGACATTGAAGGAGTTGGATATATAGTCAATGAATTGGTAATTATCTTCCAAAATTCTTTGGTTGTTGGAATGACTGCTGCAGATTGTAAAGTATCAAATATCACTACACTATTTAAGGAAAGTGAGCATGAACACAGAACTACAGACCTGTTAACTACAGATCAGTAGTAGGGAACATGCAAGAGTCTGCTATGAAGACTACCATAAACACATTTGGAAAATAATGACTGGGCATAGTCAGTATAGATTTGTGAATAGGAAGTCACATTCAACAAATTAGATTTTTTTTGGAAGAGGTTACTAATAAAGTTTATAATGGACTGCTAATGCAGTCCTGTGTTCGACTTAGACTTTCAGAAGATTTCTGTTACAGTACCCTGTTACAGGAGACTGGTTAAAAAATTCAAACACCTGGGATAGAAGATAATATACTGGCATGCACTAAGGATTAGCTAACTAGAAACCGTGGGAATAGATGGGTCATTCTCACATTGGCAGGTTGTGGCGCGTGGATCACTGCAAGGATCAGAACTAAGGCCTTAGCTATTCACAAGTGTCAACAACTTGTGGTAGGAACCAAATAAAATGCATTGTACCATCTGCAAATTTGGAAGAAAGAGAGTGTGTGGGGTAAGCAAGGTGGAAAGCAACTTCAGAAGGATTTGCACACGCTTAAGCAGATGAAATATATGGAAAATGTGAGGTGAGATTATCCACTTTGGCAGGAGAAACAGATGTGCAGAACATTTCTTAAAAGATAGGAAATTGAAAACTGGAAATCTACAAAAGGGACTAGGTGCCCTTGTTCATCAGTCACTAAAGGCGAACATGCAGGTGCACCAAACAATTAGGAAGATGAATGTTAGGAAAATAAATGATAGCCTTTACTGCAAGATTAGAGTTCAGGACTACTGAAGTCTTCCTTCAACTGTCTAGGAGCTTTGTTAGAATGCTGCCGGACATGTGCATTTTTAGGCTTTTTCTCAGGAATGACACTTTTGCAATAAAAGTTAGTAAAGATTCACCAGACTTGTTCCCAGAATGGGGACTTGTCCAAAGATACACTGGACAAACTGGCCTTGAATTCTCTGGAGTATTGACTAATGAGAGGTGATGTCACTGGAAGTTAAAAAAATAGTAAAAAGGGATAGGTTGTAGATTCAGGCAAGATGTTTGAGAGTCTAGAACCGGGGACACAATTTGAAAATAAAAAGGATGCCGCCACTAGATGCAGATGAAATGTTCTTTTCCTCAAAGGATTGTGAACCTTTAGAATTCTGTACCAGTGGGATCTGGAAGCTCAGTAGTTGACTATGTTAAAGCCTGAGATTGATAGTCACAAATCTATCAATGATATAAGGCTATTGGGGTGGGATGAGTAAAAGGCATTAAAGTATTCAAACAGCCATTATTAAAGAGTCATGCAGGCTTGACAGGCTGAATGGTCAACACCTGTTACTATGACCCTGTGAATCGAAATTAGAAATTGTAAATTAGATATTTAATCACAGAAAGCAAATAACATGGAGGTGGAGTGGAAGACAAAGTGCTTCAGCAAAATGTCTCTTTTCAGCTAAAGCCAAACACTTAAAAAATTCTGATATCTACAATGGATTTTCAGTTGTATTCATAGTATATGTATATTGTATATAATTGCCAATAGTTATTTCTGAACAGCTCAGAATAGAGGATGCTGATATTTTATTTTGCGCGCAGGACAATTCAATTTTTAAAAGAATGAAATGTCAAAAAACCAAAATCAAAAAATTAACAGGCCAAAAAGAAATTGTTTGCATTCATTAGTTCTGTTGACCAGTAACAGCTGCATCACATTCAGGTCAGAAGTCTCCACATGCACAAGTAGATTAAGAGTATATAAACCAGGGAAGAATTTTGAAGCGATCGAATGAATGGCCAAAGTTTTCTGTTGTTTTCAAAATAATTATTCTGCAAACACAGCTGGACTTGCCCACTATTTATTGGCTTTACCATTATATTGAGGGAAAATAGTTTGTACGGTAAGGAAAAAACCTATTTCAAGGATTTGCATGATGGTAACTCTACAAATTAAGATACCATGAGAAAGTATTGGATATTTAAATGGTATTTAAGATTACAATTGTACAGAACAGTTGCAAAATGCTTTGAAACAATGAAGCATCAAATAATCAAGTAACAATAACACTACCCTATTTGCACAAAAGATCCCACAAACATTAATGAAATAACCAATTTATTTTAGTGATATTTGTTGAATGATTAATACTAACCAAACTAGGAAGCATTGACTCTGCAAATAATGTTATGAGGTTTCTTCCACTCACCTAAGGGGTCACGTGAGCCAAAAAACATTTTCCCACAGTGTAGAATTCCCTAACCACTATATGGTGGTTAGCTGTAGTTAAATGATGTGATTTCACCTCTAGATTTAAAACCGCTTGAAACCACAATCTTCTGATTTGGAGGCAAGTGTGCTAACAGACAAGATTGATACCATAGCCTTGCAAGTTTTGTGCATCGTATCCTGTCTGATGCTTCAATAGAACTAAGAGCGAAACCACAAGGGAAACAAAGTGGAAAATCCCCTTTCATAGCATTTCTCATGAATTTAAGCACAATATTCAGAAAGTAAAAACCTTGAAATTTATTTTCTGCAATAAATTCCACTTTGTCATATTACATCCCCTTTGCCATCCACCAAGTCATACCTTGGTATCCTCTGATCCAGAAATGAACTTTTACAAGATCCAAGGTCATTTTTCTACCTTCCGATCAATTCCAGTCGAAAATCATAGCCCATGACCATTCAAATTCACTTCTGAGAGTTTTCCAATCCCTTCATGACTGGCTTCTGTTTTTTCACATAACTAACTCATCCAAGATTCAAGACTCCATACCCTATCAGACTGATCTCAGATCACTCAAGTCCTTCTGTTATTGAGAAAATAGAGTCTGTTATAAAGGGTTTAATAGCAGAGCATCTAGAAATACACAAAAGTGGACTTAAAAAGGAAAATATACTAGCAAAAAAAAAAAAGGGCCATGAGATGTCTATGGCAGAAGGGATCAAGGAAAACACCAAGGCTTTTACAAGTATGTTAGAGTAAGAGGATTACTTATGAAAGAGTGGGATCAAGACATCAAAGGGCCAACCTATGCGAGGAGCCAGCGGACATGGGTGAGGCTTTAAATTAATACTTACCCGTATTCACAGAAGAGAAGGACATTGTAGTCAGATTTGTCACCTCTGTAGTCAGAGGTGGAAGAGATCCTATCTGATTAATTTTTTTTGAAAGGTGACTAAATATATTGATGATGGTCGTACGGTTGATGTGGTTTACATAGACTCCAGTAAGGCCTTTGACAAAATCGCTCATGGAAGGCTGGTCCAAAAAGATCCCATGTAATCCAAGGCAAGTTGGCAAACTGGATCCAAAATTGGCTTACAGATAGGAGGCAAAGGGTAATGGTGAAGGGCTGTTTTTTTTTAAAAAGTAGAAACCCATGACCAGCATTGTACTACAGGGACCCTTGCTGTTTATTGTGTACCCTCAACTTAGATGCAAATGTAGTAAGTATAATCAAGCTTACAGATGACATGAAAATTGATGATTTTAATCATGAGGAGGATGTTCGCAGGCTACAGTTTGATATTGATCAGTTGGTAAATTGGGCAGAACAATAGCAGATGGAATTTATTTTCGATAATTACAAGGTGATGCATTGTGTATATCCCTCCCTTTTTGCATAACGAATAGCAGAGGGTACTGAGGAACAAAGGGACCTTGGTGTACAAGTCTGTTGATCCCTGAAGAGGTCAGGACAGGTAGACAGGATGACAAAGGCAGCATGTGGGATGTTTGCCTTCAAATAGCCAGACCAAAGAATATAGGAGCAAGGAAGACTTGTTACAACTTTGTAAACAACAGATAGAATACTGTGTGCAGTTCTACTCATCATACTATTAGAAGGGTGCAAATGCACTGGAGGGGGTTCAGAGGAGATTCACTAGCTTTCAAACGGAATATGGGAAGTTTTACTAAAACTCAGACCACAGCTGAGACACTAACAGTTTTAGGCCCCTTGTCCAAGGAAAGCTATATTGGCGTTGGAGCCCAGAGAAGGTTGACTCCACTGATACCAGGTATGCAAGGACAGTTTTACGATGAGATGTAGCTTAGACTTGCACTTATTGGAGTTTAGAAAAATGAGTGACAAACTTATTGAAACAAAATTCTTACGGGTCTTCAACAGGGTAGTTTGTAAAGAAGGTAGTTTTCCCTTGTGGGAGAATCTAGGTCAGTCATAGAGTCCGAGATGTACAGCATGGAAACAGACCCTTCAGTCCAACCCGTCCATGCCGACCAGATATCCAAACCCAATCTAGTCCCACCTGCCAGCACCCAGTCCATATCCCTCCAAACCTTTCCTATTCATATACCCATACAAATGCCTCTTAAATGTTGCAATTGTACTAGCCTCCACCACTTCCTCTGGCAGCTCATTCCATGCACGTACCACCCTCTGTGTGAAAACGTTGCCCCTTAGGTTTCTTTTATAATTTTCCCCTCTCACCCAAAACCTACGCCCACTAGTTCTGGACTTCCCCAACGCAGGGAAAAGACTTGGTCTACTTACCCTATCCATGCCCCTCATGATTTTGTAAACCTCTATAAGGTCACCCCTTAGCCTCCAACGCTCCAGGGAAAACAGCCCCAGCCTGTTCAGCCTCTCCCTATAGCTCAGATCCTCCAACCCTGGCAACATCCTTGTAAATCTTTTCTGAACCCTTTCAAGTTTCACAAAATCTTTCCAATAGGAAGGAGACCAGAACTGCATGCAATATTCCAACAGTGGCCTAACCAATGTCCTGTACAGCCACAACATGACCTCCCAACCCCTGTACTCAATACTCTGACCAATAAAGGAAAGCATACCAAACACCTTCTCACTATCCTATCTACCTGCTACTCTACTTGCAAGGAGCTATGAACCTGCACTCCAAGGTCTCTTTGTTCAGCAACACTCCCTAGGACCTTACCATTAAATGTATACATTATGCTAAGATTTGCTTTCCCAAAGTGCAGCACCTCGCATTTATCTGAATTAAACTCCATCTGCCACTTCTCAGCCCATTGCCCCATCTGATCAAGATACTGTTGTAATCTGAGGTAACCCTCTTTGCTGTCCACTACACCTCCAATTTTGGTGTCATCTGCAAACTTACTAAGTATACCTCTTATGCTCACATCCAAATCATTTATGTAAAATGACAAAAAAAAAAAGAGGACCCAGCATCGATCCTTGTGGCACTCCACTGGTCACAGGCCTCCAGTTTGATAAACAACCCTGTGTCATCTGCAAACTTACTAAGTATACCTCTTATGCTCACATCCAAATCATTTATGTAAAATGACAAAAAAAAAAAAGAGGACCCAGCATCGATCCTTGTGGCACTCCACTGGTCACAGGCCTCCAATTTGATAAACAACCCTCCACCACCACCCTCTGTCTTCTACCTTTGAGCCAGTTCTGTATCCAAATGGCTAGTTCGCCCTGTATTTCATGAGATCTAACCTTGTTAACCAATCTCCCATGAGAAACCTTGTTGAATGCCTTACTGAAGTCCATATAGATCACATCTACTGCTCTGCCCTCAATCTTCTTTGTTACTTCTTCAAAAAACACAATCAAGTTTGTGAGACATGATTTCCCACGCACAAAGCCATGTTGACTATCCGGATCAGTCCTTGCCTTTCCAAATACATGTACATCCTGTCCCTCAGGATTCCCTCCAATAACTTGCCCACCACTGATGTCAGGCTCACTGGTCTATAGTTCCCTGGCTTGTCCCTACCACCCTTCTTAAACAATGGCACCACGTTAGCCACGCTCTAGTCTCCCAGCACCACGCCTGTGACTATCGATGATACAAATCTCTCAGCAAGAGGCCCAGCAATTACTTCTCTAGCTTCTCAGAGTTCTAGGGTATATCTGATCAGGTCCTGTGGATTTATCCACCTTTATACTTTTCAAGGCATCCAGCACTTCCTCCTCTGTAATTTGGACATTTTGCAAGATGTCACCATCTATTTCCCGACAGTCCGTATCTCCAATATCCTTTTCCACAGTAAATACTGATGCAAAATACTCATTTAGTATCTTCCCCCCCATTTTCTACGGCTCCACACAAAGGCTGCCTTGCTGATCTTTGAAGTGCCCTATTTTGTCCCTAGTTACCCTTTTGCTCTTAATTCATTTGTAAAAATCCTTTTGGATTCTCCTTAATTCTATTTGCCAAAGCTATCTCATGTCCCCATTTTGCCCTCATGATTTCCCCCCTTAAGTATACTCCTACTTCCTTTATACTCTAAGGATTCACTCGATCTATCCTGTCTATATCTTACATATGCTTCCTTCTTTTTCTTAACCAAACCCTCAAATTTCTTTAGTCATCCAGCATTCCCTATACCTACCAGCCTTCTCTTTCACCCTAACAGGAATATAGCTTCTGTGGATTCTAGTTATTTCATTTCTGAAGGCTTCCCATTTTCCAGCCGTCCCTTTACCTACAAACGTCTGCCCCCAATCAACTTTTGAAAGTTCTTGCCTAATACCGTCAAAATTGGCCTTTTTCCAATTTAGAACTTCGACTTTGAGACGTGGCCTATCCTTTTCCATCACTATTTTAAATTAATAGAATTATGGTTGCTGGCCCCAAAGTGCTCCCTCACTGACAGTTATCTGCCCTGCCTATTTCCCAGGAGTAGGTCAAAATTTCCACGTTCTCTAGTAGGTACATCCACATACTAAACCAGAAAATTTTGTACATACTTTACAAATTCCTCTCCGTCTAAACCCTGAACACTATGGCAGTCCCAGTCGATGTTTGGAAAGTTAAAATCCCCTACTCTAACTACCCTATTATTCTTACAGATAGCGGAGATCTCCTTACAAATTTATTTCTCAATTTCCCTCTGACTATTAGGAGGTCTATAATACAATTCCAATAAGGTGATCATCCCTTTCTTATTTCTCAGTTCCACCCAAATAACTTCCCTGGATGTATTTCCAGGAATATCCCCCCTCAGCACAGCTGTAATGCTATCCCTTATCAAAAAATACCACTTCCCCCTCCCTTTCTATCCTTCCTGTAGCATTTGTATCCTGGAACAATAAGCTGCCAGTCCTGCCCATCTCTGAGCCACGTTTCTGTAATTGCTATGATATCCCAGTCCCATGTTCCTAACCATGCCCGGAGTTCATCTGCCTTCCCTATTGAGCCCCTTGCATTGAAATAAATGCAGTTTAATTTATTGGTCCTACCTTGTCCCTGCCTGCCCTGACTGTTTGACTCACTTCTGTTCTCAGCTGTACCCATCTCAGATTGACCTCTTTCCTCACTATCTCCCCGGGTCCCACCCCCCACATTACTAGTTTAAATCCTCCCAAGCAGTTCTAGCAAATTTCCCTGCCAGTATATTTGTCCCCTTCCAATTTAGGCGCAATCCGTCCTTCTTGTAAAAGGTCATTTATACCCCAGAAGAGATTCCAGTGATCCAAAAATGTGAATGCTTCTCCCATACAGCAGCTCCTCAGCCATGTATTCATCTGCTCTATCCTCCTATTCCTGCCCTCACTCAGCTCGTAGCACCGGGAGTAATCCAGATATTACTACTCTCGAGGGCCTCCTTTTTAAATTCCTGCCTAACTCTAATCTCCCTTCAGACTCTCAACCTTTTCCTTTCCTATGGAAGGAGAGGGTATAACCTCAGAATTAGGAGTTGTATATTTAAGAGTACATAGGAGGAAGTGCTTCGCTCAGTAGTGAATCTGTGAAATTCTTTATCTCAGAGGAATGTCTAGGCTAGATTGTTGGTCATTCAAGGTTGACAGAGATCTGTCATTAGTATGGGAATGAAGGATTATGGAGAAAACCCAGGAAAGTGGAGGTAAGGATTTATCAGATCAGCCATTATCTTAATGAATTGAGCAAACTGACACAGGGAAGGACAAGGTTTCATAGGCTTAAAGTCAGACAAATAGCCAGGTCCAGATAAATTGCGAATTAGCCTGCTGTGGGAGAGGCAAGGGAAGAGACTGCAAGGGCACTAATCCAAATTTTTTAACTCCTCTATAGCCAGAGGACTGGAGAACAGCTAATTTAATTCTGATATTTAAGAAAGGCTGAGAGAAAGCCAGAGCAGCGAATCTCACATCACACTATTGGAGAAAATTCTGAAGGACAGCATCTATCCCTGCTTGGAGAGGTTAGGCTTGATCAGGAATAGTCAGCATGGTTTTGTCAGACAGAGGTCATGCCTAATAAATTTGATAGAAGTTTTTGAGAAAGTGACCAGGCACATACATGAAGGTAGTGGAGTTGATGTATGTTATATAGATTTCAGCAAAATCTTTGGTAAAGTCCCACATAGGAGACTTGCCAAGAATGCAAACACTCAAGGTAGAGGATAATTTGATAAAGTAGACTCAAAATTGGCCGTGTTGTCGGAGACAGAAGGCGAGGACAGAAAGCTGATTTAATGACAGGAACCCAATGTCCACTAGCATACCACAGGGGTCTGTGCTGGTCCCCTATTATCTGTCATTTCTACAAATGACAGATGACTGTATGTATATTAGGAAATTTGCGGATTAAACAAAGATTGGTTGGGTAGTTAACAATGAGGCTGAGTGCCTTGGGCTACAAGATGATATAAATGGGATGGTCAAATGGGCAGATAAATGGCAGGTAGAATTCAACCTTGAAAAAATGTGAGATGATACACTTTGGATGAGTATTTTGACAAGAAAGTGTTCAGTGAGTAGCATGACACTAGGAAGCTCTATGGAACAAGCCTTGGTGCGTTTGATAGATCTCTGAAAGCAGAGGGCATTCTGGTAGGGTAGTGGAAAATGTCATACGGGGCACTTGCCTTTCTCAACTGAGGCATAGATTACGAAAGCAGGGAGGTCATGATGGGATTATAAAGAGTTAACTTCCCCTAACTCTGCCATCATGATTTATTGTCCATTCTCTTTTTGAACGTGTTCTGGATACCACCAATACTAAGATGCTGTATAATGCAAGCTGATGGCAACACACAAGATTAAAGGTGACAAACAATTCTAAAGGCCACAAAGAAAATTTAAGACATGGCAGCTGGATTAGGCCATTTGGACCTTTCAGCCTACACCATTTTTGATCAAGATTGTAGCTGACATTCTACCTGAATGTGTCCCCTAATATCCAAATTCCTCTCATATCCAAAATAAATGCACAATGTGTCTCGAATGCACACAACAATTGAGTATCAGATCTGAGGCAAAGAATTCCAAAGATATTTGATTAGAGAAATGTCTTATTTATTCTAAATAGCTTACTTATCTTGAAACCCTGCTTGTGTTATACATTCCCTGGGCAGGGAAACATTGCTTCAGCTTTTGTCCCTCAAGAATTTATATTCTTAAAATTAGATCTTCTCTCATTCTTCTAAACTCTAGGGAATAAAGACTAATCTATTCAATCTGCCCTCATTGCATGTCATAGCAGAAGTGCAACACCACTGTGGGATTTTCAGAATTGTATGAAGAAATTTTACAAACAAAAAAAGGTAAAAAGTAGAACAAATGCATTAGCAGCTTAACATGCGGAATAGTGGCATAACTTAACACTTATGAAATACTACAAAAAATATGTAGATTGCTGCACTGAGATGAATATTATGCAATTTAATTTTCAGAACATGAATAGGTTTTGGACATGACAATTTCAATGTTTGAATAAAGTTTAACTTTAAATATCAAAATGTTTACAACATTGAATTTGTTTGGAATTACCAAGCCCAGCAGTGACAGAATTTGAATTAGCATACATACTTGGCAATGACTAATCACTGATTTATATTTAAAATATTAAAGAAGATTAAATGCAGAGATCATAATTCTCAACAGGTTTTTGAATTTTAAATAGTGTTGTATTTTCCCATTCCAATTTTTCTGAAGTACCTGTGAACATTTATTGCAACGTTTACATCCACAGGAAACGAAATGTGACGAGAGAAACTGTTACTGCTTAATTAGTTGCTCTGTTTAACATACTGCCATTTACCAGTCTCCTCAAAGACTTATCAATGCTGGTTACAGCATTGTTCCCATCATTTGTGTGGAAAATATGAATTAAATAGCACAGGAAATATTTCACTCAAAAGATAATTCAGTTCAGCACTCAGGTTCAAAAGTAAGATTCTTTTGAAAAATACATACCAAGGATTGAAGCACTGATTCAGTATTTCATTATTTCCAATTAATTGTACTGATATTACAGTAAAATCATTTCCAGTTTAGCACAGGTAAAAATTGAGTACAAAACTAAGGCAGCACTTAACTTACTAATTTCTTATTCCCCGAATTGCTTTTCACTTTCTCGTCTGCACTCTAATTAGTCACCTAAAATCAAGGCTGCTAAAACCTATCATGGATTTTATAACATTTAATGTTTCTGTGGAATTGTTGTATTGAAAATGTGTCCATTTATAGTATAATGCGTATACAACGACAGTAGCAAATAACTATATGCAGTTTCCCTGCAACACAGCATCTCAGGGCATATCATGGGTTGGTTGCATATGATGAAACAACATTGCTGGACTATACAGGTGAGCCAATGTGTCAGCTCATCTAGCAGTGACCCAAATGCCACTACAAGCACATAATGGTACCCCAAGAAATTTCCTCCCAAATGGATATTGGTTCCCTTAGCAGCTCTATTCCTCTTTAGAACTACTTTAGATAGTGCCCATCATGGTAGCCAATGGTGTGAAAAAAATGAATTCATGACTAACACAAAATGAGATTGTGCAAAATCAATGTCACAGACAGAAATCGGCAATTTGCAGGCACAAGAACTAATTTGTCACACTCTGGTTGGAGTTAAGCAATGCATTAGTTGCCTACAATTAGCTTCTTAGCAATGTTGCGTTACTCAAGAAAATCATTTAAATTTTCATAATATTTCCAAAATAAAAGCACCATGAACTACTTCAGCACATCTATTTGTGAAGTTTAAAATACTCTTTATTGACACCCAAACTTCTCAAATCAGAGCAGTGTTAGTACAGCAGGAGCATTTCAGCCACTGAGCCGAGCAATGGAGAATATTCTGCAACTTATTTTACTTGCACGAATACTGTAAGCAGATGAGCATTAATTGGAAGCAGTGAAATCAGTTTGTGATACGTAATAATGGAGTATCTAAAGGAATTTGAGGTCAACAATCTCAAACTCAATCAAACTTTTGCCACTCATCTTTCAATTGGATCCAACTCATTTATAAACCTTTCCGCAACATTATCCGACTCTTTGTAAACAACTGAGCTGAAAATGTGTTGCTGGAAAAGTACAGGTCAGGCAGCATCCAAGGAGCAGGGGAAATCGACGTTTCGGGCATGAGCCCTTCTTCAGGACTCATGCCCGAAAAGTCGATTCTCCTGCTCCTTGGATGCTGCCTGACCTGCTGTGCTTTTCCAGCAACACATTTTCAGCTCTGATCTCCAGCATCTGCAGTCCTCACTTTCTCCTCTTTGTAAACAACATCTAGTCGTCGATGCTGCAGCTAAGTTTCTATTGAACCCACAATTCTACTCCATTGTTAATGGCAGCGTTTCGTAGTAAAAAGATAGCAATTAGCGAAAAATGTGAATTTATGGCTCATGTTTGGTTGGAAAGGATCCCAGAGATTCAAATACAGCACTCATGAAGACAAGGCAGGCTGGCCAAATTGTGCAAATCAGTAAGTTCTAAACTTCCAGCAAACTGCTCGTTATTTCGGTGCCGTGCCTATATGAGGAACTAAGTCCCAACGGGTCAAAGCAGTGCTATTCAACAAATAGCATTGCTAACACAATACAATTTAGTCAATTAAAGTTTTCCCGTGAAAATGAAAAGTGCAACCATAAACACAATAAAGAGCAACAATAGTCCTTAAAACGAACAAAAGACAACCTCTGTACACAAAAGTTATCAAAATGCTGAAAGGATTAGGGCATCTATAGATATAACACAGGGCTTAGAACTAATCCACAAGACAAACTCTGATGGGTTAAAGTCCAATGATGATTTAAAAAAACAGGAATTAGAACTACACAGCAGACTTTCACTGACTGTGTCTCCTGGCTGCTCTCCTCTCTTGCACACTGTCTGTGTGCAAGTATTATTATATAATGCAAGACTGGAGGCTATATCAAACATTTGTCATTTTATTTCATGTTAACATTCTATCTCATTTCTTTTGTGGAAAGTTAAAAATGTGAAGAAAGTTAAAAACCTTTTTGTTGGACACGGTAGGCGACCACGGGCAGTGGAGAAAACCAAGGCATCATGCAAAAAGTTATTGAGCAATTTGTTTTTGACTAGAGTGAATAAGTTTTGTCAAATCCGCTCAAGAATTGTGCGCAAAGAAAATGTTTAAAAATGCAATGCGTGCACGAGTCCCAATGAACCACACGCCAAAACATCTTAGTGAATCATGAAGAAAAAGTGTGGGCCTAGCTAGGCCTGCAGGGGTGCACAGCTGCCAAGGCTGCTGCAGCTCTTACACAACTTTCCCACAACTTGGGGCAAAACAGAAACCCGTGCGCGGCTCCAGCAAAAAAATTAAGTAAATGAAAGCAACGGAACACGTACCAAACGGAGCCGTAAGCCCCTGATCCGACGGGAGAGAGGTTCTGGTATCTCTCCGGCACTTCCCAGATTGTCTTATTCAACTCCTGTTTGTAAAAGTGCGGCCTGACTTCTGACATTGTGCAGGGAGGCTGCTCTCCTCTCTTGCAAAAGGGGAGGGTCGCAGGCGGTTGAGGGAGGCGGGTGGAAGGAAGAGGAAGGCGTCGGGGTGCGGAGAGGAGTTGCTGCAAAAAAGAATTTAAAATTTTGAAAGAAACCGCCCCTTCCGTATCTCAACGGGAGTTCACATTTAAAACAAAACGACTGACTCGTGGAGGTGGCCAGTGTCGTTATATAGCTCCTTATTGTAATCCCGATGTGGAGAAAGTGAGATCCATCTAAAAGGGGGTAGATCTGAAGCATCGGGAACACCCCCCCACGGGGAATGACATCTGACACCCGACTGCTCGAGCAGCTCCACTTCCCCCTTCAGTCGTGCTGACGTCAGTGAGCCACGCCCACACCCGCGCGCCGGACGGTTCGGTCATTGCGTCATCCAGTCTCTCTCTCTCCCCCGCCCGGGATCGTCGCACGCGGCTACCTCTTCCCAACGGTTTCTGCTGTCACTCGGCCCGATTGCCCCCTCCCCCCCTTTCGTGTCTCTGCTCACTGTTCTCGCCCCCCATCAGATCAACTCCCGACGTCGGCTGCTTCACATTGAACACATCGTGCTTTAATTTCTAACATACTGCGGGGGTGTCGCTGAAAATAAGATACGTGGGAGAGAAAGATAAACACACACACACAAACGACGTTTTAAGTTATTCCTCGCAAAGGTGCATACGGATAGCAGATAAGTTGAGAATTGAAAAGCTGAAGTCGATAGGCTTTTGTTAGCGAAGGTCGCTGGGGGAAGATGTGGGGGCAGATACATATTGTTTAAGAGGTATTTAAACACACGAACAGGCAGGAGATAAAGAGATAGAGACTACGTGCAGGCAGATCGGATTGGTTTAGAATGGCGTCATAGTCAGCACAAATAAGATGGGCTGAAGGGCCTGTTCCTGCTGTATGTTTTATATGCTGAGGAATAAGGGACTAGATCATCCATCCAATTTTATAGTCTAATTTTGCAAACATCAATCACTAGCTTGAGTGAAAGCTAATTTGTAACAAGTTGTGTTAGATGTGTCTGTGTGCAAGTATTATTATATAATGCAAGACTGGAGGCTATATCAAACATTTGTCATTTTATTTCATGTTAACATTCTATCTCACATTTCTTTTGTGGAAAGTTAAAAATCACAACACCAGGTTCTAGTCCAACAGGTTTAATTGGAAGCACACTAGTTTTCGAGCGACGCTCCTTCATCAGGTGATTGTGGAGGGTTTGATTGCAACACAGAATTTATAGCAAAAATTTGCAGTGTGATGTAACTCGAAATTATACATTGAAAAATTGATTGTTAAGCCTTTCATCTGTTAGAATACAGTGATAGTTTCACTTCTTTCATGTATAAATCACAAAACCTTTTTTATAAAGTTGCATTCTCAGGTTAGCTGTTATCAATGGTGATAGCTAGACAATGTGTTGAAGGTGTTAGACCCCTGTGTTCTCTGTCTATGACCTGATGTTTAGATTGATTCTAATCTAAAAAGTGAGATAACAGAGTTTTACATAAATTCATGCAGTTTTTGAGCTTAGAGTTTTACATAAATACAGAGTTCTTTTGTGGACTCCTTGTAGAGCTGAGAATAAGCACAGTACACTTAACACTTCCCACCATTTAGTGAGGCAATATAGGTAGGCATGCTTGTATGTTGGAGAGCCATGAAATGTAGAGGTGCTGGTGTTGGATTGGGGTGGACAAAGTTAGAAATCACAGCACCAGGTTATAGTCCAACAGGTTTATTTCAAAATACAAGCTTTCAGAGCTCTGCTCCTTAGTCAGTAGCTAGTCGACATAGCATTAGCTACCTGACCAAGGAGCAGGGCTCCAAAAGCTTAAACTTCGAAATAAACCATTGGACTATAACCTAATGTTGTGATTTTTAACAATGTTGGAGAAATTATTATCTGGAGTAATTAGTTTCATGTTGCAGACTCTGTGCAAGTATGACAGCTACCATCAAGTAGGAAGTCCAGCAGCTCCTACTGTTCAGGTTTCAGACCGGCAACATAGGAGGGGGAATATCTTAATTATTGGTACCATATCCTTTGGAGGATTTACCATGTTTTTATCACTAATCCCCATCAAAGCTTTCCATTCCCCAGTAGCCTGTTGACTGTAGAATCTACCCTCTCTTCACCCAAGCCTGCTAGTCTGACCCATAAAAATCTTCCCGTCCATCCAATGCCCCCCGCCTATCCCAACCCACAGTTGATACATACACACATACCACCCCATCTGGCTGCAGTGAAGATCTCTGTTGGGAATTGCATGAAGTCCCAACAGTGGACATCACTGCCTTTGGCACTGCCAGTACTAGAGAGTTGCCTGCAATTTTATTCCTATATGGAGGCAGAAGTCTCTGCCTGAATTGATTAATGCTCTGCCAAGTTTTAAATGACAACAGTGAATCCACATGAACAAGGGAACTTACTTCCAAAATAGTAGGCTGTGAGGTGCAAGGACCCTGACGCAAAGTAAAATTATGCCTTTTGTCAATATTCAAAATTAGTTTGGAAATGTGGATTAAGTTGAAAGAGTGTGGGAACAAGGGGGTAAATATGATCAGACGTTTTTGGTTTTGTTTAGGGTAAACAACATGGATTGATTGGGTTAGTGAACTGTTTTCATGCTATGGCCTATTTCTCGGTAAATAGATTTTAAATGTGTATCACTTTAAAATCTCACTACAGTTCACCTTTGCAAGTGTGCTGTTTTGTATTTGATTATACAACAATAAAAGGAGTTGTTTTTATATAACAACAAGGCATTCCGAGGTGCTTCACAGAAGTATTATCAATCAAAATTTTATACCAAACCACAGAATGAGAAATTAGGACAGATGATGAAAAGCTTGTTTAAGAAGCATCTCACAAAAGGGAAAGAGGTCAAGAGAAATAGAGGTTTCAAAATTCAAGGTATTTTGAACTCAACAGCTGAAGGAACGGCTGCCAATCTTGGAGCAGTTAAAATTCATGATGCACAGGAGGCCATAATTAGAAGAATGAAGGTATCTCTGAGGTTGAAGGGCTGAAGAGGCGACAGTTATTTGAAACCAAGAAATGAATTTTAAAACTAAGGCGGTGATTAACTGCGAGCAAATGTGGATCAGTGCCCACAAGAGGTGAACAAGATTTGATGTGGGTTAAGTGTAACAGAGCTTTGAATGAGCTTAAGTTCATGGAGGTTGGAAAGTGGGTTGCTGAAGTTCTCAGAGTAGCAAAGGACGGGATGAATGGTCGAGCAACATGTGAACTGAGACAAAGCAATTAGTATAAGATAAGACCATAAGACATAGGAGTGGAAGTAAGGCCATTTGGCCCATCGAGTCCACTCCGCCATTTAATCATGGCTGATGGGCATTTCAACAGTATGAAAGTGGCATTAAGCAGTCTTAGTATTGGAACAAATGTATGGATAGATGCTCATCTTGGGTAAAATACAATGCCAATGTTGTGTACAATCTCCTACAAACCCAAGAATATAACTAACTTGGTGGCTAGTGAACACAAGTTGAGAACACAGGTCATTTTGTGATCTAATGAGAGTCACTGGACTCAAAACGTTAAGTCTGCTTTCTCCCCACACATATGCCAGATGTACTGAGTTTCACCAACAATTTATGTCTCTGCACTAGGTCATTTTTCAGCCTTCCTAATAATGAATTGAAAGAAATTTCTGCTTATCTAGTATTGGCTGTCAGACATGCAATCAGACAATTTAGAGATTTTGGAAAGAGAGGCAGGTGTCATCAGCATACATAGGGAAACTGGCACAATGTTGTCAGATGATTTCAGGGGCAGCACATGGATGAGAAATAAAGATTTTTCTGTACCACATTTTGTTTAAAGAGCATAAATTTCATGAGTTTCAGTGCAGAATTAATTCTATAAACAAAAAGCTTGACTGTTTTGATATCAAAACAAATTTTTTTTGAATGGGTGGGAGTGTTGGAGTTTCATAATTCAAAAATTATTCCATTTTCTGTTTCAGACATTTTTAACATTACTATTGGCACATTATTGCAGAAATTTGTTCTAAAATACTCGATACCATTTAAAGCAGTATGTGGAAATTTACTGTACCAAGTAAGCCCCTTTTAGCTATCAATTGACAGATGTTCACAACAATTTATTAATTTAAAAGCAAACTTTCAGTTTTCAATTAACTAATTATTGTTCATTAAGACATTGAAATCTGTTCTTTATCTCTTCTTTTATTTAAGCTAATTTTAAAACTTCAGCAGAGTGTCACATATTGAAATTAATCTAATAAAAGGTATATGTAGAATTTGAACAGATCTTTTATATGTCATCAGTGATGTCCAGCTGGCAGACCTCGTTACAATCACTACAAGCATTATGTTTAAAAAAAAACAAGAAGTTATGGTCATGTTCATTTTTAATAGGCATATGAATTGTGGGAAGAAGGTATGACCAAGAAGGTAAGGAGTTATAAATTTTTGAGATACTTAAAAAAAAAGTGCTTTTTCAAGAATTTCTTTCTCACGAATTTATATTGGTCTTTTACTGCAAGTTCCAGTATGCAGACACCCAATTATGATAAATTAGTTGGACAGATTGTTGAGGAGAGTCATTGAGCAGTGGTGAGAATCAGGAAAGAAGAGGAAAAAAAGTTTCTATGGAAAGAGGTCAGAAATTATTACGTTTGATTGAGGAAGCAGATTTCAGGGCCTCAAAAATACAATAATTCCACAACATTAATCTACTGTTATGACATGGAGTAAATCTCCTGCTTAATTCAAAACCAGCAACACAGAAAAGATTTATCCCATGCAGTAATCTGTGAAAATTCAATAAGCCAAGAACTAGTTAAAGTAAAAATTAACAACTTTATTTCTTAAAGTATAACAGAGAATAATTGACTAACAACGATTTATAATTCCTTCCCCTAACCTATCTGTTACCTTCCCTTCTATAATACTAGTCTTATAAAACTCCCAATTAAGATTTACAAAACCACACTTCTTATCTCAAAACCAGGCAGCTTTTGGTTGTTCTATTTGGATCTCCCTATGTCTTTTCTTCTTAGGGATTCTGCTTCACAGGTTACTGATCAATGACAGTACTTTTAAGAGAGCTGTTTTTCTGGGCAGTGTGCAGATGTCGTTGGCTCGGCAGTTCTCCTCTCAACTGTTCAATTTTCTCTGGTTTGTGTCGCATTGTGTCATTGGCTTTTAAGATTGTCAATATACTAAATTCAAACTGGATTGGAGTTTGGTATTTTGGGGGTATAATTTAAACTGATTTGCCTAATTTGAATCTATTTTGTAGTTTCCAGGTAACCAGCTAATTTAGTTTTTGACGAAGTGTTACATCGTTACCTTATTGAGAATACTTGGTGCTGTCAGGTAGCTCTACCAGCTTTTAACTCTCTTAAAGGTACAGTACACACACATCTTCATAACACTACAGATAGTGATGACAGTTTCTGTACATGTGGTTACGATAATACACAAGTGGGAAGAAGTCATTACCCACCTCTGCAATACATGTCAGAAGTCTTCACAATGTGTAAAACATCCTGGACGCTGTGATAACCCAGGAAATTGTTGCAGCGGCGAGATGCTAGGATTTCTTTTGTCATACGTTGCGACACGAGTAGCAAGTCAGACAAAATCAGTTTTGCTAACACTAGATTTGGCAATACAGTAAAATTACAACATTTGATGACCCTCAAAATTGCTCAATTGTTCCTAAGCACACTTTACAAAATACCAATCTTGGACACTAAGGTAATACTGTAACAAAAGTTAACAATTTATTATTAATAATGTAAATTTGGTGGAATACACATGAACTACTAGGCAATACAATTAATGTCTATGATCTAAGTCCAATCTTTTTGATCACCAGCCTCCACTCACGAGTTGACAGACAGTTAGTTAAGGAATTTATTTTAAAAATAAAGGGAATGTAAGAGCCAGTTTGATAACCATTTCAACAATGAATACCAGGCCATGTTGAAATCTGAAATGATTGATCAGAGCAAATAGTTTCCACAGATCTCTGGGTACTTTTCTTTATTTCTTATAGACTGGTTATTTTCTCAGGATTTTCAGCAAATTTATAACTGGAGAATAACCAGAGAGATGATAACCAACAAACCCACTCCTGCAGCTTCCAAAGCAACACTGCTTCCTGCCCAAAAACTATTCAAAACCAGTTCATCCTTGGATTTCTCTATTTGATTGCCATATATTCTCTACAGTTGGTTGGCCAGTACTGGTCCTCCCTTGGTTGACCAATTCAACATCCAACCAACTGCCATTCTCAGAGTATAATGACATCTTGGTGCTGGTCCATCTATCATGTTCTTAGCTGCATCTTTCTAGGCCAGTTCCCAACAGCAAACATTGTATTCTTTAAATACATGCTGCTGTTCTAAGTTCAGTTCTCAATGCACCTCATATGATGGGGTAAGATAGGGCCAACTGGGCTTACCCATTCCATCTGCACTTCTCTCACCACTGTTCCCACTCTTCCCCATGTCCTCACACTCCTATATCTTCACTTCAGGAGCTGAAGTGAGTAGTAAATAGACATCCATGCCATGCATGGAAGAAGAACGCCTCATCTTCCGCCTCGGAACACTTCAACCCCAGGGCATCAATGTGGATTTCAACAGTTTCCTCATTTCCCCTTCCCCCACCTCATCCTAGTTTCTAACCTCCAGCAACACGATCCCCTGACTTGTGTCCGACCTGCCCAGCTCCTTTTCCACCGATCCACTCCACCCTCTCCTCCCTGACCTATCACCTTCATCTCCTTCCCCACTGACCTATTGTACTCTATGCTACTCTATCCCCACGAAGAACGCCTCATCTTCTGCCTCGGAACACTTCAACCCCAGGGCATTAATGTGGATTTTAACAGTTTCCTCATTTCCCCTTCCCCCACCTCATCCTAGCTTCTAACCTCCAGAAACTCGGTCCCCTGACCTGTCCGGACTTGTCCGACCTGCCCAGCTTCTTTTCCACCTATCCACTCCACCCTCTCCTCCCTGACCTATCACGTTCATCTCCTTCCCCACTGACCTATTGTACTCTATGCTACTCTCTCCCCCCCCCCCCCCCCCTCTAGCTTATCTCTCCACGCTTCAGGCTCTCTGCCTTTATTCCTGATGAAGGGCTTTTGCCCGAAACGTCGATTTTGCCTGTCCTCGGATGCTGCCTGAATTGCTGTGCTCTTCCAGCACCACTGATCCAGAATCCATGCCATGCAACCTAGTAGTGATGTATGCAACTTGAAAATGTTTGTCCTCCTAAAGATTGTGAATGAATTTAAAGGCCATTAAACCAAACCAGGTCATTTTCAGATATATCTCTTGGTATCTATGTTGAACATGGCTATCAAAATAATTTTGTATGAACCATGTGTAGATACATGGTTAGAATGTAAAATCGTTTTGACTTGAGGACCTAGATAATTATACTTTAGCAATAAAATATTACAAACATTAGCAGTTTTTATAACATTGATCATCTTCCAATCAAATTATCTCTACTCTGTACAATTATTAAAAACAGTACATCAACACTCCAGATGTTACACATTTTCAGATGAAATATAACCTGAAGATATTATATGTTTCTCAACTGCAGTGAGATTTTTATGCACATTGGAGTCTTTACAGTTCCCTGACTAAACATTGGTTAAATTATGAATTACCCGTGAATCTATATTTATTGAATAAAGATCAGGTCAAAAGATTGGTTACATCATACTGGTAGTTGTGGTGCTAATGATGCCAGTTTAGAAGAAAAATTGTACCTGCACCACTCCTGCGTAATCTCGTGTTCCTACATATCCCAGTGGCTGCAGATTAGTCAGTGTAAAACTGTTGACTTTCAATGGGCTAGATTGCAAAGGTATTGCAAGACACTCTCAGGCAGCTCTGGTCCTCAAAGGCCCAACATAGACTTCACCACCTGAGCATGTGCAGCTCCTGTCTCGCCAGGCTTACTGACAGGGAACCAGAAAGATGCTGATACAGTGACAGGGCTGGGAGAGCAAGTATTAACAGAATGAAAGAGGATTGTTGGATTATGAAACAGTCACCAACACTTCTCCCAAGATGGTTCTTCAACAATTCGATTAATGGAACTCCTCGAACATATGGTAGACATTATATAATCCTGCTCCAGCTCTGTTCCAAACCTGCAACCAGAGCACAGGAGCAGCCAAGAAGACAGAACAATTGCTGATGCCCTCATTCCTCACTACCTACACCTGTCACTTGAGATGTTCATTCATTACCATTGGATGGCTACTTTGACCAGGCACAGCAGATGACCCTTGAGGAAATTGTCACATTTATCCCAATGGCTCTGTCACAACAGGTGCCAAAAAATCAGGAGTGATAAAGTAAGCTGCACAGTAGTCACAGACGGATGGAATGAGATAGAGACAAAGTAAATATCTGGGAATCTAGGACAAACTGGGAATTCAGCGGGGGCGGGGAGAAGAGATGCTTAAATTAAGGTTTACTGCAAGAAATTAAATCTCAAGTGTAAGAGGTGAGCAGGAGAGGAAATAAGGCACAGATTGAGAGGTTTATCTGCACCAGAACAAATGGCATGACATCATGAATGCAGGGAAAGCAGCTGATTGCTGAGTAGGATTGCTTAGTGTTTGAAGTAAACGGGGTCTTTAGGACTTTAATCTTTCCTTCCGAGAAATAACTTGTTAAGTTTCCATTGTAAACTCATACGCAACAGTACAAATAGTTTTTAAGTTACAAGATGGCAGGTCAAAAGGGCCAAATGGAGTGTACATCCAGCAGTATGTGTAAAGTTGTGGACAAACCATGTGTCCGAAAACAAACAGATCTCCAGGAAGTCACTAGCTGCACAAGCTCAAGCACCAATTTCAGAACTTCAGCAGCAGTGAATTCACTGTTATAAATCTGAGCAGCAGAGGACTATGGATAATATGTATAGAGAGGTGGTAACATAGCAGATTAGAATGATACAGGCAGAGAAGGAAAGTATGACTACCAAGCAGTCTAAAAAAAAGGCAGTGGGCAGGACTCCTTTGAGAGCAAATTGCTTCCCAGTTGGTGTTCCATTTTGGCAACTGGTGAAGATAATGATTCCTCAGGTGAACAACAGCCAGAGCCAAGCTGATAGCACCATGGGCGCCTCCGTTGTATAGTGGGGAAGGAACAAGAATGGAAGTGCAATAGTTATAGTAGGTCCATCGGGGCCAGTGACCATTTAAGTTCTCAATAAGCATCACTGGACTTGAAACATTGACTCTGCTTTCTCTCCACAGATGCTGCCAGACTTGTTGAGTTTCTCCATCAATTTTTTTTTACAGGTTTCCAGTATCCTCAGTTTTTTATTTTATTTCAGGGAATTTATGCAGGCTTAGTGAAACATAAAAATGTGGAAAGTAGATACAAGAATAGGCCATTTGGCCCTCTCGAGGCTGTTCCACCATTTATTATCATCATGTCTGATCATTCAACTCAATAGCCTGCTTTTGCTTTTCTCCCATATCCATTGATCTCTTTAGTCCCATGTGGTATGTCCAACTCCTTCTTGAAATCATACAATGTTTTGGACAATGGCATTAATTGCTTTCTGTGGTTGTGAATTTCACAGGCTCACCATTTTCTGAGTGAAGAAATTTGTCCTCAAATCAGTTTTAAATGATTTACCCTGTATCCTTAGATGATGACCTCTGGTTCTGGACTCCCCTGCCATCTGGAACATCTTTCTGAATCTACCCTATCTAGTCCTGTTAAAAATTTATAGGTTTCTGTGAAATTCCCTCCTCATTCTCCTGAACTCCACAAATATAATCCTAACTCATTCAACCTCTACTTGATGTTCCATCATCCTAAGAATCAGGTAAACATTTTCTGCACTCCTTCTACAGCAAGAATATCCTTCCTCACATAAAGAGACAAAAGCTGCACGCATTATTCTAGATGCCATCTCACTAAGGCCCTGTATAATTGCAGAAAGACATCCTTGCTACTGTACTTGAATTCCCTTGCTATGAAGGCCATTTGCCTCTTTACTGCCTCAGCACTGCATGCTTATCTTCAGCAACTGGCATATGAAGACACCTATGCTTGTTGCACATTCACTTCCCACAATTTATAGCCATTCAGATAATAATCTTCCTTCCTCTTTTTGCTACCAAAGTGAATAACCTCACATTTATTTACATCATACTGCATCTGCCATGCATTTGTCCACTCATTCAGCTTGTCAAAATCACACAAGCATCTCAGCACCCTCTTCATAGCTTGTCCTCTTGCCTAGCTTTATGTCATCTGCAAGTTGGAGATATTACATATAATTCCCTCATCTAAATCATTAATATATGTTGTGAATAGCTAGAGAACTAGCACTGATCTCAGTCGTATCCCACTAGTCACTATCTGCCATTTAGAAAAAGACCCATTTAATCTTGCTCTTTGTTTCCTGTCTGTGAACCAGTTTTCTATCCATCTCAATAGAACATTGGTTGGCAGACTGTTCATGGGCAAGAACATGGTAGATGGAATGTGAAATTTTTCATTGTAGTAGGAGGAAGAGGTTGTGCAGAGTATTTTTTAAAATGGTAAAAAGTTGAAAAGTGTAGACATCTGAAGGCACCTAGGTGTCAGTTTTGATAAGTCACTAAAGGTTAACATGCAGGTACAACAAGTTATTAAGGAAAGGAATTGAGGACAAGAGTAGTGAAGTCTTGTTTCAATTGTGTAGGAGTTAGACTATACCTGAAGCACTGTGTGCAGTTTTAGTTTCCTTGTCTCAGGAAAGGTATTACTGCCATACATGTAGTGCAGTGAATGTTCGCCAGACTTGTTCCCAGGATGGAAGGACTGTTCTCGGAAGAAAGCTCAGGCAAAGTGGGCCTGTATTCTCCAGTTTGGAAGAATTAGAGATGACCCCATTGAAACTTACAAAATACATAAAGGGATAGTTTCAGGTAAGATGCTTCCCCTGCTTGGGAAGCACAATTTTAACATAAGGGGGATGCCACATATTCAAATTCGGAAATTTTTTTTATTCAGAGGGTTGTAAGTCTTTGGAATTCGCTATGACAAAGGGTTGTGGAAGTTCAGTCTTTCACAATGTTTAAGGCAGAAATTGTTAGATTTCTGAGTACCAATGATATTCAGGATTATGGAAATGGATTGAGAAAAGGCCTTGAAGTGTTCAATCAGCCAGGATTGTATTGAATTGTGAGTCAAGGTCAATTGCTCTCAGTCATCATTGATATTGTCTATTATTCCTGTTTCTTTTCAGGGTCTTGCTGATGTTGTAATAGGACTGGAAGATGGTTTGGAAACTGGAGCAGACCTGATTTGTCCCCAAATCCCTCTCACATTGGATCACCATGAGTAAGGACCTCGTACAACCTTGGTTCTGATTAGATTCTTGTTATGCCATTGGATTGCCACGTATCTTCTGTGGATCCAGAATGCCAACTTGGCAACTCTGAAGCTGCATACTGCTCATCTTCTATTGTTATTTTACAAATTGTTCTTATGTCTTCAAAAAAGTATTTTGAGTACAAATCAATAAATTAGTATACAGTGGTCTGCCAACTAAGAGCCCCCCCCCCCATTGATGATATGATTTCACTCAGAGATGTTGCTTTCAAATAGAAGTTTGCAATGTGAAAAACTTGCTTGCATTTGAAGATTAGATTATTGACTATGAATCATGAGTTCAGCTAGACATTTGAATCTAGGATAATGTGAAGTAGTAGTATGATAGACACACTATTTCCCATGTATGTCTTGGACTGACTTATGAATAAATTGTAGTCTATTGTTCTTTGTAATCTCTCTAGAAGTGCCAAATAAACTTATCAGGTTTACACAACAGTTGTGTTTGGCATATCATACAAACCTGTCACTTTTCAAGATTTCTTCCAAGTTTTGAGAAGACATGTCATCTGCTACTATCCAAAATTAAAGGCAGACACAGCACTTAATCTAAATTTTTGGAGTTCACACTGTTGAGTAGGTGGTGGTTATGGTGGGGGCAAGGAGCTAGTGGAACCAAAGGGGAAAGTGAGGGAAAGTTTAGAAGGTGGGGGAGATTAGGGAACAAAGGTCATAGAACAAAATACAAAAGGAATGGTAATAGTTGTAGAGATGTAACAAGGCATTGTTCCAAAGTAGATGTTCATAGCAAAATAAAAGCCAGCTCTGACTGAAAGTGAAAACATGGGAACAACATGCAGATGATGTGCACCAGTGATAGAGAGGGATATATCAAAATGGAGAACAAAGTTCTTGGTACAAAGTTGTTGAACTCAATGTTGACTCCAGAAAGTTGCAAAGGGCTTAATTGGAAAATGAGGTGCTGTTTCTGTAGTTTGAGTTGAGTTTCAAATGGAACACAGCAGTAGGCCCAGAACAGAAACGTGAGAAAAACAACAAGGTGGTATTGAAAGGCAATGTCTGAGGACATTGAGGTGAGTGAGGGCACAAAAGGAAATGAAGCCATGAGAGGAAGGCACGGTGGGCCCTACTTATTCACCCCCTTCACTCTGTTTCCCCACCTCCCTTCTCCGAGGCTCTGTTTTCCCCACACACACTTTCTGGCCCTGTTTCCTCCCCACCCCATTCTCTCCTAGGCCTTACAAAGCTAATAATCTGTATGCTTTGTGAGATAAGTCAATTATGAGAGCATACCTTTTTTTGGATAACCTGTTAAATGTATATTTTGCTCCAAGATCCCTGAATTGAGTATTAAGCCTTTGGACTGGCAGACCAACACTTCAAGTAGAATTTCACAACACCAGGTTATAATCCAACAGGTTTATTTGGAAGCACTAGCTTTCAAAGCGCTGCTTCTTCATCAGGTGGTTGTGGAGAAGAATCATAAGACACAGACTTTATAGCAACAGGATTGCAATGTTATGGAATGCAATATTAAATAAATTTAGCTTAAGTCTTTCATCTTTTCGAATGATCATGTTAGTTTCAGTTCCTTCATATGTAAATCCCAGAACTTCAAAAGGACTTTTAAAAAGTTCTGGGATTTACATCTGAAGGAACAGAAACTAAGATAATCATTCTAAAAGTTGAAAGACTGAAGCTAAATGTGTTTAATATTGCACTCCATAACACTGCAATCCTGTTGCTATAAAATCTGTGTCTTATGATTCTGCTCCACAGCCACCTGATGAAGAAGCAGCGCTTCAAAATATAGTGCTTCCAAATAAACCTGTTGGACTATAACCTGGTGTGGTGTGATTTTTAATTTTGTCCACCCAGTCCAACACCTGCACCTCCAAATAAAATTTCAGTCACAACAGACAGCCGTCTCCATTGATGTTTATTGAAGGCTTGTCAGACTCTGTAATCTCTAGAGCTGGCTACAAACAGTCAATGCTATGCAAAATACTCCTCAAGGAATATCCATCAAATCTTCTAAAAGTATGAAGATGCCTTGGCTTCTGAGAAAACAGAATATTTGATTCCAGCAGAGAAGCCTCTTTGCATGGTGGAAAAATTGTTCATTTGAAATTAGCATAGCAAACAGGAAGAAATAAATTACCGTTGTAGTGAAAAAGTCAATGTAATCTGCGAGTGTTGTAACTGCATTTAAACCTTCTGCTTTTCTTTCCCAAAAACTGTTGAATCTGTATAGGCAAAGATCAATCATTCAACTACAGAAGTCAACATTGCTGTTGAATCTATCTTCAGGTTTCAAATCTTGCACTCTGAAAAAGAATTGTACAAAAGACGCCTGAAACAATCTTAGAGATTGATCTTATTTTTATCTTTATAAGTATCTTTTATCCTAATCTACTTTTAATCTGACTATATATTTTTCATGACTTGAAGGTGCCAGTGTTGGACTGGGGTGGACAAAGTTAAAACTCACAACACCAGGTTATGGTCCAACAGGTTTATTTGGGAGCACTAGCTTTCAGAGCACTGTTCCTTCATCACCTGAAGGTAAACATGCAGATTGAATCCGTGATTAAGAAAGCGAATGCAATGTTGTCATTTATCTCAAGAGGGTTGGAATATAAAAGCAGCGATGTGCTACTGAGCCTTTATAAAGCTCTGGTTAGGCCCCATTTGGAGTACTGTATCCAGTTTTGGGCCACCTATAACTTGGTGTGTGATTTTAACTATATATTTTTCACTAGTAATGTTATCATTTTTACTTTAGAACCTACACCAGTAGCTTTTGTAATAAGCTAACATTTGTTTAAGACTGAAGACTTCCTTCAGATTATTGTATAAGTTAAATACTCAAACTAAAGTAGGACTATATATTAATTTATACAAATTCTTAGGTCGCAGACTACTTTGAGAATACACTTGGTGTGTATTCATGACACTTGTGATCCATAAGACCATAAGACCATAAGACATAGGAGTGGAAGTAAGGCCATTCAGCCCATCGAGTCCACTCCGCCATTTAATCATGGCTGATGGGCATTTCAACTCCACTTACCAACATTCTCCCCGTACCCCTTAATTCCTTGTGACATCAAGAATTTATCAATCTCGGCCTTTAAGCCATTTAGCGTCCCGGCCTCCACTACACTCCGCGGCAATGAATTCCACAGGCCCACCACTCTCTAGCTGAAGAAATGTCTCCGCATTTCTGTTCTAAATTTACCCCCTCTAATTCTAAGGCTGTGCCCACAGGTCCTAATCTCTTCGCCTAACGGAAACAATTTCTTAGCGTCCACCCTTTCCAAGCCATGTATTATCTTGTAAGTTTCTATTAGATCTCCCCTTAACCTTCTAAACTCCAATGAATACAATCCCAGGATTCTCAGCCATTCCTCGTATGTTAGACCTGCCATTCCAGCAATCATCCGTGTGAATCTTCGCTGGACACGCTCCAGTGCCAGTATGTCCCTCGTGAGGTGTGGGCCCAAAACTGGATACAGTACTCCAAATGGGGCCTAACCAGAGCTTTATAAAGGCTCAGTAGCACATCGCTGCTTTTATATTCCAACCCTCTTGAGATAAATGACAACATTGCATTCGCTTTCTTAATCACGGATTCAATCTGCATGTTTACCTTTAGAGAATCCTCGACTAGCACTCCCAGATCC
>NC_057735.1:27172294-27222424 GCF_004010195.1 Chiloscyllium plagiosum
CTCTGGTTTGTTTCTTATGTATTGCAAAAAACATTTACTGTCATTTCTAACATTACTGATCCGCTTACCTTCATATTTGATCCTCTCCTTATTTCTCTCTTTGTTATCCTCTGTTTGTTTTTGTAGCCTTCCCAATCTTCTGATTTCCCAATGCTCTTGGCCACTTTATAGGATCTCTCTTTTTCTTTGATACCTTTCCTGACTTCCTTTGTCAGCCATGGCTGTCTAATCCCTCCCCAGATAATCTTTCTTTTCTTGGGGATGAACCTCTGTACAGTGTCCTCAATTATACCTACAAACTCCTGCCATTTTTGCTCTACTGTCTTCCCCGCTAGGCTTTGCTTCCAGTCGATTTTCGTATACTATACTATACTATACCCAGTATACCAAATGAGATCGAAACTGTGTATTTGAATAATTCCAGCAAAACTTCCTGATCTGTATATTTAAATCCTCTGGTCATAAAAGCTAACATTCCACTAATTTATTGGATTTTTCGTTTGTAACCTACTACTACATTTTAATGTTCTGTGTACATAGACTTTCAAATCTATTTGGACCACCATTGTTCCTGGCTTTCCACCGTTTAAAAAGATCTATTGGAAAATTCTCAGTGATGTCATATAAATAGCAATTTATGCATCCTTTTCAATGTCACCTGGCCACAATTCTTTCCACCCCTTTCTACTTAGAATAATTGATTCTTCTCTTTTGCATCCCCACTACAGATCACACTAAGCCACTCTCGCTTTCTGTTTAAACATATAGTCGCCTTTATCTTGCACCCTTCACATCAGTACTATCATGCTCTAAATTGGTAACAAGTGTAGAATGAAAAGTTCTTGTAACTCCTTCTTCACTTCACATAGCTGCCATTTACTTTCCCTTCATGTCATATTCCACTTGTGGAGAGATACCCCATGTCCTCGAGCCACCCTTAATGCATATTCTGGGATAGGTAAAAATGTGGTCAGATAGATAGGTGTCATAGGGTTAAAGTGTTGTCACAGCTACTATGTAAACCTCACTGGAGTATGGCATTTACCTTCTGTAATAACCATATCCCAACTGTACAATGAAGGAGTGAATGACCTTCGTGTTGACAGGATTTCATGGTTCAGGTGCTAGTCAAAACTTGCAAGTGGGTAAAGTGGAAGATTTTCCATATGGACGCAAGTTAAGTTCTGGTGATAAAAGGGGTCATGGAAAATTATATGGAAGCGTCACTGGTTGAAATTTAATTATAGAGAGAACTTGTTAGTAGCAAATAATAGCAGTCTATACCAAAGATAGATTTTTGATTGGGCATGATCTTACAGGCAGCAAGTTACCATTGAAGATTAAAGAAGTTGGAAAAACTAAGAAAACCAGGAAGCAGCAGAGAGACTGGGAAGAGAGAGAAATTTGGAGGCTGACAGGAGGACAAAAGAAACCATTAGGATTGGAGTGGCTCAGGAAGGATCAATTGAATTAATGTGGCTGATATTAGACCAGCAGTGTCAGAAATGGTCAGGGCAGAAGCTGAAGAGGTTAACAGGGCATGAGTTAGATAAATAGCCATAAAAGAAGACAAGAAAAGGTTAGTGAAGATGAGGGGAAGATGACAAGGAAAAGCCAGAGATCTTGTTGACAGATACTTTCATGATAAATTTCAAAGGTGTTCTCAGACAGGCAAGGAGAGTGTGAAGGTGAAGCCTCACTTATTGGAAGAGCTAGGGGAGTTTAGCAGAAACTGAATATCCACCTGTTGCCAGTAATGTTCCAGGGAATGTGGAACTGGTTAGAAGAAAATTCACATCCAAATCAAAGGGGAAAAGGATGATGAGCTGTATTGGAGATTAGTGGGGTGGAATCTGAGGATTGGGGGACTCTATCCATGTGTTGTTGGTGGAGGGTGGGCACGGTAGTTGAGGGCAGAGGTGTGAGTAATAGAAAAGATGCAGTTGAGGGCATTATTGATCACAAGGAAGTGTAAATTACAGTCTTTGAGGTAGGAGGACATATATGATGTCCTGGAGTGGACTTGTTCATCCTGGGAGCAGATACAGCAGAGGTGGAGGAATTGGGAGTAAGAGATCACATTTTTGCATGAGGAGAGTGGGAAGAGGTGTAGTCGAGGCAACTGTGAGAGTCGGTGGGTTTGAAATAGATGTCGGTAATGCGTCAGTTGGAGATAGACAGGTCGAGGAAGGGGAGGGATGTGTCAGAGATGGTCCAGGTGAATTTGAGGTCAGGGTGGAAGGTGTGGGTAAAGGAGATGAACTGTTTGAGCTTCTCATGGCAGCGTAAGGCAGCATCAATACAATCATCAATGTAGCAGAGGAAAAGGTGGGGGGTGGTGCCAGAGTAGGTGGGGAAGAGGGACTATTCAACATATCCTATGAAGAGGCAGGCACAGTTCGGACCCATGTGGGTACCCATAGCCACCCCTCTGATTTGTAGAAAGTGGGTGGATTGAAAGGAAAAGTTTTTAAGGGTGAGGACCAGTTCCACCAAGCAGATAAAAGTTTCGGGGTGGGGGTGGGGGGGAGTTGTTGGGTCTGTGGGAAAGGAAGAAACAGACGGCTTTGAAGCCCTCTTAATGGGGAATAAAGATGTAGAGACACTGGGCGTCCATGGCGAAGCTGGAGTGTTGGGGGACGGGGAATTGAAAGTCATTGAGAAGTTGGAGGGAGTGGATTGTCTTCCGAATGTACATGGGGCAAGCTACCCAGCACCACATACTGATTGAGATGACAGGTATCACAAGGTATCAGCATTGTTCATTTTGGAAAATATCACATCAGAGTGAGACAAACATCACTAACTCCTGGCAACCAAATTTGTAAAAATGGCTGAGTCAGGTACATGTAGTATAGAACTGAGCAGTCAAAGTTTAAAACTCAGATGGCAACACAGCTCAATGAACAAGTTAATTTAGTCCTAAAGCAAGGTTTAAATCCAAGTTAAGACTAAGAGAGTGAATGCAGAATGAGTGTAATGTTACAGAGTCATAGGGTCAGAGAGCTGTACAGCAAGGGAACAGACCCTTCAGTCCAACTTATCCATGGCACCCAGATATCTTAAATAATTTAGTCCCATTTGCTGGCACTTAGCCAATATCCCCCTAAGCACTTGCTATTCATATACCCATCCAGATGCCTTTTAAACATTGTAATTGTACCAGCCTCCACCACTTCCTCTGGCAGCTCATTCCATACACTCACCACCCTCTGCGTGAAAAAGTTCCCCCTTACAAATCTTTCCCCTCTCACCTGAAACCTATGCCCTCAAGTCTGACTCCTCTACCCCAGGGAAAAAAACCTTGTCTATTTACCCAATCCATGCCATTCATGATTTTATAAACCTCTATAAGGTCACCCCTCAGCCCCTCCAAGGAAAACAGCCCCAACCTATTCAGCCTCTCCATTTGGCTCAAACCCTCCAACCCTGGCAACATCCTTGTAAATTTTTCTGAACCCTTTCAAGTTTTGCAACATCCTTCCAATAGGAAGGAGACCAGAATTGCACACAATATTCCAAAAGTGGCCTAACCAAAGTCCTGTATAGCTGCAAAATGACCTCCCAACTCTGAAACTCAATGCTCTGACCAATATAGGAAAGCATATCAAACACCTTCTTCACTATCCTATCTACTGTGACTCCACTTTCAAGGAACTATGAAGCTTCACTCCAAGGTCTCTTTGTTCAGCAACACTTCTCAGGACCTTACCATTATATGCATAATTCCTGCCCTGATTTGGCTTTCCAAAATGCAGCAACTCACATTTACCTAAGTTATACTTCATCTGCCACTCCTCGGCCTATTTGTCCCATCTGATCAAGATCCCATTGTACTCTGAGGTAACCTTCTTCGCTGACTACTTTTGGCGTCATCTGCAAACTTACTAACTATATCTGCTATGTTCACACTCAATTCATTTATTGATGAAAAGCATGGACCAGCACCAATCCTTATGGCATACCACTGGTCACAGGACTCCACTCTGAAAGGCAACCCTCCACCACCACCCTCTGTCTTCTATCTTCAAGCCAGTTCTGTATCCAAATGGTTAATTTTCACTCTATTCCATGTGATCTAACCTTGCAAACTAGTCTACCATGTTGAACACCGGACTAAAGTTCATATAGATCACATCTGTCCTCTTCGTTACTTCTTCAAAAAACTCAATCAAGTTAGTGAGACTTGATTTCCCATGCACAAAGCCATGTTGACTATCCCAAATCAAATACATGTAAATCCTGTCCCTCAGGATTGTCTCCAACAGCTTGCCCACCATCAATGTCAGGCTCACTGGTCTATAGTTCCCTAGCTTTTCCCTACCACCTTTCTTAAATAGTGACACCATGTTACCAACCTCCAGCCTTCCAGGACCTCACTTGTGACTATCAATGAAACAAATATCTCAACAAGGGGCCCAGGAATCACTACCCTGGCTTCCCACAGAGTTCTCGGGTACACCTGACCAGGTCCTATGGATTTATCCACCTTTATGTGTTTTAAGACATCCAGCACCTCCTCCTCTGTAATATGGACATTTTTCACAATGTCACTATCTATTTCCCCACATTCTGTATCTTCCATGTCCTCCTCCACAATAAACACTGATGCAAAATACTCAGTGTCTCCCCCATCTCCTGCGGTTCCACACATAGGCTGCCTTGCTGATCTTTGAGGGGCCCAGTTCTCTACAAAGTTACCTTTTTGTCCTTAATGTATTTATAAAATCCTTTTGGATTCTCGTTTATCCTTTTTGCCAAAGCTATCTTGTGTCCCCTTTTTGTCCTCCTGATCTCCCTCTTTTGTATACTCCTACTGTCTTTAAACCCTCCTAAGGATTCACTCAATCTCTGCTCTCTATACCTGATATATGCTTCCTTCCTCTTGACCAAAACCTCAACATTTCTAGTCATCCAGCATTCCCTACACCTACCAGTGTTTCCTTTCACCCTAACAGGAATAAGCTGTCTCTGGACTCTCGTTATCGCATTTTTGAAGGCTTCCCATTTTCCAGCTGTCCCTTCATCTGCGAACATCTGCCCGCAATCAACTTTTGAAAATTCTTGCCTCATATTGTCAAAATTGGCCTTTCTCCAATTTAGAAACGTTAACTTTTAGACCTGGTCTATCCTTTTTCGTCACTAAACGAATAGAATTATGACTGTTGGTCCCAAAGTGCTCTACTGACACCTCAGTCACCTGCCCTGCCTTATTTCCCATGAAGAGGTCTTGCACCTTCTTTAGTAGGTACACCCACATAGTGAATCAGAAAATTTTCTTGTACACACTTAAGAAATTCTCCTCCACCTAAGCCTTTAATGTTATGGCAGTCACAGTCTATGTTTGGAAACTTAAAATCCCATACCAATATCACCAAATTACTCTTACAGATAACTGAGATCCTCTTACAAATTTAATTCACAATTTCCCTCTGACTATTGAGGGGTCTACAGTACAATCCCAACAAAGTGACCATCCCTTTCTTATTTTTTATTTAACACCCCTTAACGTATTCCCTGAATATCCTCCTGAAGTATAACCATAATATTATCCCTTATCAAAACAGCACTGTCCCCCCTCTCTTGCCCCTCTTTCTATCCTTCCTGTAGCATTTGTATCCTGGAACATTAAATTGCCAGTCCTGTCCATTTGTGAGCCATGCTCTGTATTTGCTGTGATATCCCAGTCCCATGTTGCTAACATGGCCTGAGTGAATCTGCCTCCGATGTTAGGTCTTCTACATTGAAATAAATGCAACTTAATTTATTGGTCCTACTTTGTTCTCTGCTTTCCTCCAGACCAAAGGGGTGGCCATGGACACCCGTATGGGCCCCAGCTATGCCTGTCTATTTGTTGGCTACGTAGAATAGTCCATCTTCCATAGTTACACCGGCACCACTCCCCACCTCTTCCTCCGCTACACTGATGACTGCATTGGCGCCACCTCGTGCTCCCGCGAGGAGGTTGAGCAATTCATCAACTTCACCAACACATTCCACCCTGACCTTAAATTTACCTGGACCATCTCTGACACCTCCTTCCCCTTCCTGGACCTCTCCATCTCCATTAATGATGACTGACTTGACACCGACATTTTTTACAAACCCACCGACTCCCACAGCTACCTAGATTGCACATCTTCCCACCCTACCTCCTGCAAAAATGCCATCCCTTATTCCCAATTCCTCTACCTCCGCCGTATCTGCTCCCAGGAGGAGCAGTTCCACCACAGAATACACCCAATGGCCTCCTTCTTTAGAGACCGCAATTTCCCTTCCCACATGGTTAAAGATGCCCTCCAATGCATTTCGTCCACATCCCGCACCTCCGCCCTCTGACCCCACCCCTCCAACTGTAACAAGGACAGAACACCCCTGGTGCCTACCTTCCACCCTACCAACCTTCGCATAAACCAAATCATCCGCCGACATTTCCGCCATCTCCAAAAAGACCCCACCACCAGGGATATATTTCCCTCCTCCCCACCTTTTCGCTTTCCGCTCAGACCGTTCCCTCCGTGACTACCTGGTCAGGTCCACGCCCCCCTACAACCCACCCTCCTGTCCTGGCACCTTCCCCTGCCACCGCAGGAATTGCAAAACCTGCACCCACACCTCCTCCCTCACCTCCATCCAAGGCCCTAAAGGAGCCTTCCACATCCATCAAAGTTTTACCTGCACATCCACCAATATCATTTATTGTATCCGTTGCTCCCGATGCAGTCTCCTCTACATTGGGGAGACTGGGCACCTCCTAGCAGAGCGCTTTAGGGAACATCTCAGAGACACCCGCATCAATCAACCAAATCGCCCAGTGGCTCAACATTTCAACTCCCCCTCCCACTCTGCCGAGGACATGAAGGTGCTGGGCCTCCTTCACCGCCGCTCCCTCACCACCAGACGCATGGAAGAAGAACGCCTCATCTTCCGCCTCGGAACACTTCAACCCAAGCCTCTCATTTATCTCTCCACCCTTCAGGCACTCTGCCTGTATTCCTGATGAAGGGCTTTTGCCCGAAACGTCGATTTTACTGCTCCTCGGATGCTGCCTGAACTGCTGTACTTTTCCAGCACCACAAATCCAGAATCTGGTTTCCAGCATCTGCAGTCATTGTTTTTACCTTTGTTCCTGCCTGCCCTGCCCTGACTGTTTGACTTGCTCCTTCTCCCACCTGTACCAGTCTCAGACTGGTCTCTTTTCTCACTATCTCCCTGGGTCTTTTCCCCCCTCCTCCACCTTACCAGTTTAAATTCTGCCAAGCAGCTGTAGCAAATCTCCCTACCATTATATTCATCCCCTTCCAATTCAGATGCAATCCATCCTTTTTAGACAGGTCACCCCAGATGAGATTCCAATGATCCAAAAATGTGGATCCTTCTCCCCTGAACCAGCTCCTCAGCCACACATTCATCTGCTCTATCCTCTTATTCCTACCCTCACAAGCTTGTAGTACCAGGAATAATGCAGATATTACCTCCATGAGGACATCCTTTTTAAATTCCTGCCTAATTCTCTATACTTTCCCTTCAGAATTTCATCCTGTTCCTTTTCTATGTTGTTAGTTCCAATGTGTACAATGGTCCCTCTCCCCTTTGAGAATATTCTGCACTCTCTCAAAGACATCCTTGATCCTAGCACCAGAGAGGCAACACACCATTCTGATTTCTCACTGTCGGTCGCAGAAACATCTGTTTGTGCCTCTGACTAGAGAGACCCCTATTACAATCAATCGTTTGGAACCTGACGTAACCCTCATTGCATTATTGCCAGTCTCGTTACCAGAGACTTGGCTGTTCATGGTACATTCCTTGAGAGCCCATCACACCCTACATTTTCCAAAACAGCATACTTGTTTGAGAACGGGATAGTCACAGGAGATTCCTGCCCTATCTGCCTCCTTTTCATACTTTTCCTAGAGGTCAGCCATCCACCTGCCTGTATCTTTTTCTCCCTTCCCATAACTGCCATTCATCACACAGAGTAGCTCTCGTGAATTCCTCATGCCTCTAATTGCCACTCCAACCGAACCATGTGGTCTGACAGGATTCGCAACCAAACACATTTATCTCAGACATAATCATCATTAGCATGGAAACTTTCCATAATCCCCCACATCTGACAGGATGAGCACATCACTCTACTAAATGCCATTTTTGCACCTTAACAATCTGCAGACCCAGAAAATAGCACAGTTTTATTGCTTTAAAAAACACTGCTCCAGGCTAACTTAGCATCTATATTTTATATTTTTAACATTTAATCAAGAGACAGATCTCAATAAAACAAATAATAAAAAAACATTTACTATTGTAGATTTACAAAGAAATAGAACAACAAGTTTACACTTAAAAACTATGCACTTATCTGCTCCTGCGCTGTCAGCTCTCCCACACAGGTTCCTCCAAGGTCTGCTGTGAATTTCACTGTTTGTTGATTTTTCTTAGATGCACTCCGATGTTCAGAGATACTTGAACTCAAACAGCAAAGGCAGTAGCTGTGCAGATTCACGACTGTGTCAGACAGCAGTGTAGTTTTTTTTCTCTTTGATTCACTGACCATGTGGTCCCTGCCTTTCTCTCTCTTCTTGCTTTTTCAAGTGCCCTTATTTTGCTCTTTTTTCCCCAAAGTTTGAAACCAATGTAACAGCTTTAAAAACAGTAATCACTGCTCCTGGAATTCAAGGAAATCAGCTCCAACATCTAAAATACCTCAAGAAAGGTGCAGCTGTTACAGCCACATTTTCTTTCCTGTCTTCCATCTTGGACTGTCCCATTTTTAAATTCATATTTCATTTGAATCTTGTTATGGAACACTCACCATATTCAAAAGAGTCAATTATCATTTGTGTTCCAATGTACTTAGAGGGAAGATGTCATGATGATGTCAAACACGTACTATTTATCTTTGAATCCCATCGGTCATCTTAATACCTGGGACTTCCATGAACTAAAAAGGACCAAAACACTGACTTCAAATGATCATATCACCTGATCCACATGGGTTGGCCAAATTTTATGAAACTGATGTGAATTAGATAAAAGACAGTCTGAGCTGAAATTAACATTTTACCCAAAGGCACAGACTAGTCAGCTAGGCCCCCCCATGGGAGACATAAAAGGGCTCTCACTTCCTATTTGATTTACATCATTCAAGCAATCTTCACATCTTCAAAATATGTGACATTGTCTACAATTATAAAGCCTGAAACAAATAACTTCTGCCAATGTGAAATTTACAAATAACCTGCTATTTCAAGGGGCTTCTGTTGGCAGAGGGGAGGAGATGGAACTAAGGATATGAAATATGGACTGAGAAGTCTCTCTTTCCCTCTCTCAAGAAGAAGAACCTGAAGACAACATTAACTGAGAACTGAAAGGTAATAACAGCTGCAATATTTGCCACTTCTGATGGTTCAAAAATCAACTATATAATCATGGTCTCAGATGAAAACCTTTGGTCTCAACATCAACAAAATTGCTCTAAACTATATTATTTTACCTTCCCTTCTATTGGATACTATCCCTTTTTAAATTTGCACATGTATGAGACTCAACAGCAGTTGTATGCTTGACATTGTGTCTTATTATTTTTCCTGAGGTAACAAATTGCTTTTCCTTTCACTCAAGAAAATTGGCTTCTTATTGCTTACAGTGAAAACATTTAATTACATTTTCCTAGGAGAAATGAATAGCATGCATTATAAATAAACTGGGGTGACTGAAAAGATGAAAGCTGATTCATTGCTCCTCACCTAGTTATAATGTGCAACCTCAATTCAGTCCATTTTGCTGAGGGAATGAGGAAAGCCACTTACTGCTGCAAACTCCAGAGCACACTTAGTCTTTCTGTCAGTGTGCAAGATGTTATTTGTTCCCTCTAGTAAAGAATCGAAGTGTCCAGCTGGATAGAGTTGTGTATTGCAGATTGGAAGCTGTTGTTCACAACTCCAGTAGTTTGGAAAAAGCCTGAGGTTAGACATATCAATAGTGATGATGGCTTTCACAGCCACTCTCAATGCACTCGTTTATGACTGCTAAATGACCCACTCCTGATTCATTTCACTGGAGACAAGATGAATATTGGGGTAGATTGACAGTTGGAAATCTTGCCACTGCATCTTAGGCAAAAGAGCAGGCTTTCCACAACTGCATGCCCAACCTCCTTTGGTATTCCATGCCTTCATTTATCATGTAGTAATTTGTTTTCATAACAAAGACTTTTGTGGACTGTAAGCATACACTTTCTTTTTAAGGTCATGCACCTGTTCTTTAAGAGTCGCTGCTTTGGTATACTTTTGTGAATTTGGACTGGTCATACCCCTTAAATGAGATGGAAGGATTTGCCTCATTGCTTTTTGCTTTCATCACTATGGGCAAGCACAGCCCATCTTCACATGTTGCTAATTTCCTAGTTTTAGAATTGTAGTTGCACTTGATGTGGAAGAAAATTTTTTTTTGTTGACTCCCTTTCCTTTTTAAAGATGTACAACACTTAAAACCATTATTAGTGATTTTCTCACTTTCACCCACATAGATTTTAACAAAACTCATTTTCCAAGTGCTGTGATTCTAGAAGGCAGTTTCTACCTTTGTCCGAGATGTTACTTTAACATTTTGTACCGATGATTCAATTCCAGTCAACAACAATTAAATCTTAAAAATTAAGTGACAACTGTCCTAAATCTGGAGGTATTTAATTATAAAACAGCTGCATTGCCTCCGTCAGTATGTATGTTTGGGATAATGTTCTTCCTCCACAAACTGAAAGTATCAATGTGATTTATACTAGCCTAATCTTCGAAGGTAGTAAAAGGCAAATATATTTTGTAAGCTTAAGAACAGTTGACAGCAATCAGAAGATCTGAAATTCAAACTCTTTTCTCCTCCCTCTAATAAAACTGAAGTATTTTTGAAAAACATAACTACCGGTTCACAAGACTTGCATTTACCTATAAAGGTTGAGATTTTTGAAATTTGAATCTAATCAAGGGTGGAGTTACAAATTAATTTAAGAGTGTAAAACCCAAGGGCTAACTAAGCACAATTTAAGTGCATAGGATCATAAGAACAGGACTACCACATATATAGCTGCACAAGCCAGCTCCACTTTTCAATAAGATCATGGCTGATCATTTATCTCCACTCCAACTTTTCATTTGATTCAGATATCTCTTGAATACCTAGAGTTCAAAACTCTATCTATCTTAACCATTAATATATATATAATGACTGAGCATCCACAGAACCTTAGGACAGAGAATATCAAAGATTATCAAGAGAAAAATCTTTCTTATTCAGTCTTTAATAGTGATCCTTTATTCAGAGAGTTTGTCCTTCAAGTTCTGGACTCTCCAGGCATGGAACAAACTTCTCAGTTTATTTCAGACCGCTTCCATTTCTAACAACAGTTGATGTTGATCTATGTTATTTTATTTTCAAACATCTATTCTACCTATAAACTAATTCAGAAACAGAACTGTACGCTGAAACTTAAAATAAACTATTACCTGTATAACAATAAAAACAATGATTTGTACAAAACTGTACAGCCAGCAATTATTCTTAGAAAAGTAACAGATGATATCAGAACACATACATGAAATACTTCTGCCTTTATTTTAATGCATTAACTCATTTATCTTAAACGTAGAAACACTACAAAATAATGAAAAAGAAATATCTCACCAAGTTCTTATGCGATTTTGCACTAATATGATAGCAGTAATTCCTGGAATTAAGCTTAAATATCTCTTCCTCCAGACATCAGTAAAGCAAAACACAATCATTTCAATAACATATTCAGAAGTTTTGTGCCAGATTCTAACTGGAAGTTCCATGTGACTAAAATAGAACTTGGTAAATTTGGAATCCAAACAACACAAGGGGCAAAATGTTATGATATTTTGGGTAAGTGTCAATTTTGACAAGTTTCATGGGAAGTTTCTCTCTGTGACACCTAATGAGATTTCTCACTGAGATAGCACACTGGAAAACAATTATTCCCAGAGTCATGGTAGAGGTTAAAGATCTTTAGAAGTTCTCAAAATTCCCTAATTTACTCATCTTCTAGAACCATGTTTAAAGAAAACACGGACCAGGTTTCTGTATTTAACAAAAGCTACAATTTACTACAAGTAATTAGACTCCAGCTAGGGGCAAACAATTATGAATTGTTATCATTTAACTCTCCTAGTTAGAACTCTAACCTCCTCATAAACTTCTCTTACATACATATACACACACACACACACTCACTTATACACAGTAGGGAAAAATATGTGAATGGAGGAAAATTAGGAAAGCAGTTCAGTGCTTCCTATTCACGGGGTTCTTGAAGTGATCCTTCAAATTCTCATACTGCTTAGAACAGTCATCCTTCTCCGGATTCTTTCATTGGTTTGCAGGAGACACAGGGTAACTTTTCTTTCCCTTACAAGGAGGTCTTTAGCTTATTAATTAAAAGCCACAGCTTACAGGCTTAATATGGCTTTTTCTGCAGAATACAGAAATACAGTTCCTGAACTGGTGCTGGTGTAGCAGCCCCGTTGCTGCTAAAGCACAGATAGATTGCAAACTTGGCCAAACAGCAACGGATGCTTGGTACATTGCCCAAGTAAAACTCTGAAAATGTAAAACCCCTACATCAGACACAAATATGACGTTAACAATTATCCTGGACAGTCATATCCCCAACAACTTATCCACTAAACAAATGAGAGCCCAGACAGAAAGACATTGGCTCTGGCTACACAAAGAAACAAACAATAGCAAGCCATCCAAATGATTGACAATGTTTCAACCTATTAATTGTGTCTCCCTGATTGGCGAGAACTATAGAAATTTCCAGAAAATGATCCAAAATGCTATAAAAACAGGGTTCATCTGCAGACTGCTCTCTTGAATCTTCTGGAGACCTTCAGAGGAAACCAGCATGGCAAGAGGCAGTGACCAACTGACTACTCAGAGTGAAACAGAGAGGGAGAGAGAGGAAAAAAGGAAAGTAGCGTCATAGTATAAAAGAGTCAGAGTGAAAGTGACTGTTTAAATCTACTAGAGACTTGAGAGGTATTGTAAGCTTAAGGAGATTAAAAGGATTACAGAGAATATGTGTAATATTAAAGGTTATTGTAACTTGTTTTCTAATAAAGTTGGGAGTGTTTTGCATTGGTACCAGCTTGTCTTCGTATTGATTTGACCACTTCAGTATTATGAGATATGTGGGCAAATTCATTCATAATATTCTGGGTTGGAGTTGTCTAAGTAGACAGCACTGGTCTGATCAGCTGTCTTTGTATCTTGTTCATAATCCAAGGTGCTCAAATACCTGAATACCAATCATACAGTTGTTGGCAGGCAGAAGGCCATTCTCATTGATAACTGGTTACCAGTTCTCGAATCAATCAGCTTCTTGTTAGCAATCAAGACTCCATCTGTACACAACTCCTCAGCTCCAGTTCATCTGCAAACTAGACTTCAGTTACCAACCAAGCAACTGTATAAATGATGCTTGCAATGAGTGTCGGGTTAGTTATTTTTCCTTTAAATCCTTGGATTTAAAAAAGTTCTTTCTCACTTCAATAAAAGCAAAATTCTGCAGATGTTGGAAATCTGAAACAAGCACAGAAAATGCTGGAGAATTTCAGCAGGTCTGGCAGCATCTTTGGAGAGAGAAATTAAGTTGACATTGTGAGTTTGATACAACCCTTCTTTAAACAGAAAGGGGTTGGATGTTTTTTTCTAATACTCTCGACAGAGGCAAGGGGAACAGATAGGTTTGGAGGCCCGGTGCAAAAGACACAACATCTTGATTCCCAATTCCTCATTTTCCACTTAGACACTTTACAGCCTCTTGGACTCTTGAATTTGACAACTTTAGAGTCTGACATCTATTTCTCTTACATTCTTCTCTCAAAACCATTCCTCATCTTATTTCCCCCAGGACCAGCATTCATAAACATGGGCTGCATGTGGCTAGTGTCCTGGATCATGCCCTGAGACATTGCCAGAAGAAGCAAGCAGGTACTCACTCTGAATTTCATGTTGGGAATTGACGATGTCTAGTTTCTTCATGGCACATGGTAGAATAGAAAGTTGTATATTAATGAAGTAAAATTCAGTGAGGCTGACAACAAGCAATAATCCCCATTTATAGGCATCTTGCCACTGCCGAGCGAGAACCTTGCCTCAATGTCTGGAACTTTTTTCGAAAATACAGTGGGTTGCTCACAATGTCAAGAAAGCTCTTGTCTGAATTTTCACACGCTGTTCTCATATTTCTCACCATAGCCAGCTTCAGTTAAGGCCCCTTTCAAGATTTCACCCTAGTGGATCTCCCCACTCATCATTGCATTTCTTTACTTCTTTTGTTAAATAGAAATTTATTTTCCTTCCACTAGATGTTACATAGTTAATCACCTTTAACTTTACTTAATTAACTAGCATGTCCTTCTTCTGAATTAATATTTAAATTATCAAAGTACACTATGGAAAAGTACCCTAATTTCATTTTATGATTACAGCTATATAGGCAGTTGAAACACATATTTTTCAATGGCTTCCCACATCAATCTAAAATAAATTGATCTCCCTACCGAATTCATGCGATATTTTCCCTTGAAATGGAAAGGGAGTTTGGTGCCAATTAAATTAATCTTCTTGCCAGTCATAAACTGAAAAATATTCATGTATCTCAGGGAATAGTGACATTAATTACCTAATAAGCCTTGAGATCCAAGTAATTGGATACCTATTACTTTCTTCTGAAATGGAGATGCTGTAATGTACTGACCTAACATATGGCTGGCCTCTTTAACCATAAACGTGCCAAATAGTTGATAGGTCAAGTCAATCATTTGTTGTGCTCATGCCACATAATTCTTCTACCATGTAAAAAGAAGTCCCAAGTTAAAACAATATTTTGAAATTACTGTCTGATTGTAGAGATTTTTATTTTGAAAAACTTATCTGTAAGGTTGGGGATGCATCAGATCAGCATTGGAATGTTCAATAGTTTTGTTCATTGAGATTGAGATGGCAGTAATAACTTTAGCTTTTTATTTAGTTCTCAAAGCTACACACATTAAAAACAAGCGGACTGATCATGCATAATTTGGAACAGTGCTCTGTGCTCATTCTATACACTGCTCCTGCAGAAAGCTAATCTCTCAGCTGGATCAAATGCAGCGCTCCAAATTCGTACATCTATGTTTGCATTAGGATATGTAAGTTTCTTTTTATGGTGCTGGCTGGATAAGTGCAGACTATTGTTGTTTAAGTAGTTTAAAGCCATTAGCCTTGAAAACAGGTTTACTCCAGAACTAGAATAAACCAAGCAAACGTTTTCATCATAGTCATCCAGTGACTTTACATAACAAAAATGTTATTTTCAAAGCTATATTTAAGTTAGGTGATGCCATAAAAGATTAATATTAATAAGTTATTAAGGAATCTTCCAAATACTCTTATGTATCTAAAAAATATACAAGCATATCCATAACTCAACTAGTGACATTTGTGGAGATATTGCAAACATGATTGTGAGCTTGTTTATCATTGTCCCATGGGAACCTAATAAATGAGATCAAGTTTCAGGCAGATGGTAATGCACAACTATATTTTGTCTTGATGTTGAAAATGAAAATGCTGTAGTATGTCTCTGCATTGTAAATGTTAAAAATAATTTTTTTTTTACAATTGGCAAATTCTAGATGGCAGCACTTGAGGTTATAGTGGCAGCTAGATTATTAAGGAATTAATTAGTTTTAAAAATTATACATTATTTCAATAATTTGAAGTTGTGTTTACAAGAAGTCATAAATCCTTTATTTTCATCTACCAAACTACCAATTCCCCCATCCCTTCAGCAGTTTCCAAACAAATCCTTAAAGAAGATTTCACTGCAACAAGCTCTCCCATTTTAATCAGTATTTGCATTCAGTTACTTGGAAAGGACACACAATCAAAATAGCATGTGACTCACCAGATTTATTGTGGAACCTTAATCTCAACTCAAAACATTGTTAGATAAAAATAGAACTTTAAAATCTCCCACGGATAAAAATAAAATGTACAGATAATATATGACCTAAGTTTGAGATATTTTGCAATGTAAGTGATCAGTGTCAAAGTCTAAATTACATAGAAACAAGCTACATATGATAGCGAAAATGTTTTGCTCAAAAGTTCTCAAGGAAAACAATACTTTTGGATGTGCTTTTAATTCTTTTGGTGGCAAATTTTAGAACTGGAATGTCTATAGGAATCCAAAACTTAACTGGAACTGATCCACTCTATGGATCAAAGTGCTGAAAAAGGAGTGACCCCCCCACCACCCTGATATTTGCACTGTGTCTGCCAATGAGTTGGAGGCAGGATGAAACTTAGGTTGGGATCCACAGCAAACTGGCTATTTTAAAGCAAACAAAATCCATTAACCTGGCAAATAATGTGTTTTCTTTTCACTATGGCAAATAATGTATGCTACAGCAGTCCATAGAGCAAATTTGCAGAGTCATTATGAGTTACAGCAAATAAAGTTTCATGCCCTAAGATTCAGATAAACCAAGCACCTGCCTCAAACATATCTCTCACTTCCGCTTGCCTACTTAGCCATATTTCCTTTAATAGTATCCCTTGCTTCAGACTGGAATTCACATCTTTTGCTATAGTTTCTCTATATTCCATCATGTCCTCTTTGAACTCATGTTGTCTATAAGGCCCATCTCCTACTCTCTTGATCCTCTTCCCACTGCTGATCAACTTCCCCTCCTGCATCTAATGTTAACCAATATTCTAAACAGTTCTCTTTCAGGTATTGTTTTTCCCTCCTTCAAAATTGCCATCATTACAGCTATTCTCAAAGACCAATCATTGGCTCTATCATTCCAGGAAAGCTAACATATTAGTCTAGCCTCCCTTCCATCTCCAAAGTACTTGAGCATGTGTCACCTCTCAAATTTATTCCTTACTTTCCAAGAACTCCACAGTTGAATCCCTTCAATTATGTTTCCAGCATTGCCACGGTTTTGAAATGGCTCTTATCAAAGTCATAAACTATGATGTGACGATGCTGTGGCTTTAAGAGCTGTATTTTGTCCCAGTTTCTTTTAAGAGAGAGTTTGAATGAGAGGTATTGAGCAGTTTGTGGTAACACAAACAGTTTGTGAGGCCTTGGGTTTTTTTTAAAGTTGGAACAATAGAAGCAGCCTGCATAAGTGTGACCTGCTCTCACAGACCAGGATTTCTAGGGGCTTTTCTTGGCTTTTAGATTCAGCAGAAGTTGCTGGAGCTTTGAAGAAGTTAAAGCTTTTTTTCCCCTCTCTTGGTTACAGCTAGAAGGTGGGGTTTCTCTTCTTACTGTGGGCATTGCACGTCAGAAAATCTGATTTCTGAATTTGCCGTTTTGCCAAGCAGTGTGTTTATGGGATGTTATTGTATTGGAACAGTTAACTAGTAATAGTTACTGCATCTATTATTCTGTTAAGGTTTCAAATAGAGTTAATTTATTTGAAGTTCTTCTTACTTTTGTTATATTTTAACTATCATGTTTGAATAAATTGTGTTTTGCTTAACGCTGAGTAGTTTGACTAGTCAAATTGCATCTGGAACACAGCACTTTACATTTGCCTTTAACATAAGAAAAAGTTAGTATCTAGCCTACCTTCTTAAGATATTTTGAGAGAATCTGGCCTGGTCCACAACAATGACTTATCACACAATGACTATGTGGCAAAGGTAAACTTTTCCTCTTCATTCTTTTTGATCATTCCATTTATATAACACTCTTCTAAAAAAAGTCCAGTTGACAGAATTTCAACCCTACAAGTTTGTTATTCCTGCTAATTGTCATGGACAGATGCAATTGTAGTAAATTAGTGAGGATGAAGTCAAGTAGACATTTCCCTCTCTTGCTTTTCTCATATCTGCTGAAAGCCCTGGCCAACAATTGTGTCCTTTAGCTCTCACCCAACTGAAGTATTGTAGTTTTGCTATGAAAGCACTCTTAGTCATCAATATTGAAATTGTCCAACCAGATTACTTTGCTATTTTCTTCAATATTTGTTCAATATTGATGAGTACTTGCAAGAGAAAAGAATTTCAGCAATCTGGAGAAAAATCAAAGATAAAAGACCAAAACAAAGAGCTGATGCAGACTCGATAGGCCAAATGGGGTTGTTTTATGTGCTGTGCTAAACTAATTCTATGATTCTTGCACTGAGGACTCCCCAAAACATGTTGTCTGACTCTACCATTATGCTAAATGGGATAGGATCATTACAAGTACAGCAGGCTAAAGCATCCATGAAAGGTTGTGGGACATCAACAACAACAGAATTGTATTTAATTACAAACTGTAACTACATAACTAGCATCTTCCCACCATTTACTGGCTATCAAACCATTGTGGAAGAGTGTAATAAAGCATGCCAGGAGCATCAACTGATTGTATCTGAAAAATGATATGCTAACTTGGCAAAGTTAACATAGGACTGCGTGCAAGTAAAACACCAACATCACCATATTGTATACAGAGCTAAGCAGTTTCACAGCAATTCGTGTGGGGTATGTTAAACAAATAATCTGGATTATTAATCCAAATATGTGAGTTCAAATCAAGTAAGGAACACAGAATTCAAATCTGAGATTAAATAGTTTTATCAGCAAAGGTGACCATAAAACTGTCATAAAAAACATATTATTATAGATGGAGATTTTCCTTCTACACAAGTGGTGCCAAAAATAGTTAATGCTGAGGGCTCATTTTATTTCTTCCTACAACAATGAAAGTAATTTATAGCTGAAGTATTGTTAAAGGATAAAACACATTTGAATGTAAGCATGCATTACCTTTGTATCTGTTGAACAAAAGAAAATGACTACTCTCATGCACTTACTCTCATCAAACTGTAACTGGAATTGTCTTATATGGTAATTACTTGTTTAATTCTAAGTAAAACTTACTCTTCTCCATAACAAACAAATTTACATTCTCCTACCATCAATGCTCATCAGTGATCAGCAAGTTGTCAGGAGATCACATAAGTCTAAGTCATATGAACATACAAACAAGGAACAAGAGTAGATTCCTTAGATAAGAACTAGGATCAGGAGTAGTAAAATATCCCCATGGACCTGCTCCACCATTTGATATGAGCATGGCTGATCTAATCTTAGCCTTAACTCCACTTTCCTGCACGCTCCCCATAACCCTTCAATCCATTAATAAATAAAAATCTGTCTATATATTCCTTACTCATTGTCCTGACATCCATTGCACTCTGGGGTTGTGAATTCCACAGATTCATGACCTTTTGAGAGAAGCAACTCCTCCTCAACTCTGTTTTAAATATGCTACCCCTTATCCTTATGACTTCTCTTTCTAGATTGCCTGACATGAGGAAATATTTTCTCTACATCTACTTTGTCAATCCCCTTTAGCATTATATGCCCCTCAATTAGAACATAGAACATAGAAAAGTACAGCATAGAACAGGCCCTTCTGCCCACAATCTTGCGCCAAGGATTAATCCTAATGTAAAATAAAATAACCTAACCTACGCACACCTCAATTCACTGCTGTCCATGTGCATGTCCAGCAGTCGCTTCAATGTCCCTAATGACTCTGCTTCCAATACCACTGCTGGCAACGTATTCTTTGCATTCACAACTCTCTGCATAAAGAACCTACCTCAGACGTCCCCTCTATACTTTTCTCCTAATATCTTAAAACTATGACCCCTAATGCCAGTCAATCCTGCCCTGGGGAAAAGTCTCTGGGTATTAACTCTATCCATGCCTCTCATTACCTCGTATACCTTGAGCAGGTCACCTCTTTTCCTCCTTCTCTCCACAGAGAAATGTCCGAGCTTCGTCAACTTCTCTTCATAAGGAAAGCCCTCCAGTCCTGGCAGCATCCTAGTAAACCTTCTTTGTATCCTCTCCAAAGCGTCCACATCTTTCCTATAATAGGGCGACCAGACTGGACACAATATTCCAGGTCTGGTCTCACCAGGGACTTGTAGAGCTGTAGCAAAATCTCACGGCTCTTAAACTCGATCCCCCTGTTAATGAAAGCCAAAACAACATATGCTTTCTTAACAACACTATCCGCCTGGGTGGTAACTTTGAAGGATCTATGTACTTAAACACCAAGGCCCCTTTGTTCCTCCACACTGCCAAGAATCCTGTCTTTAATCCTATATTCAGCATTCAAGTTTGACCTTCCAAAATGCATCACTTTGCATCACTTCCAGGTTGAACTCCATCTGCCATTTCTCAGCCCAGCTCTGTATCCTGTCTATGTCACGCTGCAGCATGCAATAGCCCTCAATACTATCAACAGCACCTCCAACCTTTGTGTCTTCGGCAAATTTACTAACTTACCCCTCAACCTCCTCATCCTAGTAATTTATTAAAACTACAAAGAGCAGAGGCCCAAAAACAGAGCTATGTGGGACACCACTCAACACTGACCTCCAGGCAGAATACTTTCTATCTACAACCACGTTCTGCCTTCTGTCAACCAACCAATTCTGAATTCAGATAGCCAAATCCTGACTTTATGAATGAGCCTACCATGGGGAACCCTATCAAATGCCTTGCTTAAGTCCATATATACCAGATCCACCTGCTCGACATTCATCAACCTGTCTTGTCACCTCCTCAAAGACCTCAATAAGATTAGTGAGGCATGACCTGCCCCTCACAAAGCCATGCTGACTGCATTTAATCACACTATGCTTTTCCAAATAGTCATAAATACTATCCCTCAGAATTATTTCCAAAGCATTGTGACCACAGACGTGATACTGATTGGTCTGTAATTGCCAGGGATTTCCCTATTATCCTTCTTGAAAAGAGGAACAACGTTCACCTCCTTCCAATCCTCCCATACGGCTCCTGTAGAGAGTGAGGAAGCAAAGATCTTCGCCAGCGGCTTAGCAACCTCCTTTCTCGCTTCCCAGAGCAACCTAGGATAAATCTGGTCTGGCCCTGGAGACTTAGCAATCTTAACACTTGCCAAATTACCAGCATATCAACTTCATCAAACCTGATCTGTTCAAGCCTGTATCCTAGCTTCTCATTCACAACAATGTCCTTTTCCTTAGTGAAAACCAAAGCAAAAAACTCATTTAGGGCTTCCCCTATCTGGTCAGACTCCACGCACCAAGTTCCCTATGCTATCCCTGATCGGCCCTACCTTCTCCCTGATCTGGAGATGCCGGTGTTGGATTGGGGTGTACAAAGTTAAAAATCACACAATACCAGGGTATAGTCCAACATGTTTAATTGGAAGCACGAGCTTTCGGAGCGCCGCTCCTTCACCAGGTGGATTCACCTAACACCTAAGCTCTGTCATAAGATAAACACTGTATCTCTGGAACCAATCAACTGGACTTGGCCCTTCAAGTCTGCACTACCATTCTGTAAGACCATGGCGGATCTGATTTTAAGCTTACCTCTAAATTCATACATAACCCAGATAGTTGATCATCTCCTTCAAGAATTTATCTATCCCATCCTTAAAAATATTTAAAGATTCTCCATCAGCTGCCTTTTTGAGGAAGGGAATGCCAAAGACTCATAGCTCTTTGAGAGCAAAAAATGTTTCCTTATTTCTATCTTAAATGATCCATTATTTTTCAAGTATGATCCCGAATTCTAGGCTCAAGAGGAAACATCCTGTTGACATTCACCCGGTCAACTAAGTCACCTCCTGCTTTTCTAAATTCCATGGGATACAGATCTAGCCTTTCTTCAGAGGGCAATCCGCTCATCCCAGGTGTTAGTCTTAGAAGAGAACACTCTTCTCTAAGTACGGTCACTAGTACTGGACTAGTACTCCATAAGCAGTCTCTCTATAAATGAAGCATAACCTCCCTGCTCTTGCATTTAATTCCCCTCACAAAAAAAATTCTATTAGCTTTCCTGATTATTTACTGGACCTGCAACCTGATTTTCAGTGATTCATGCATGAGGACATCCTGATCTCTCAGCATCTCAGAACTCTGCAACTTCGTGCCATTTAGATAATGTGCTTCTCTTTTTATTCTTACTGCCAAAATGGGTATTTCCCATTGTGTTCCATTGGCCAATTTTTTTGCCCACTTACTTAATACATCTATTACACTTTGTAGCCTTTTTATGTCCACTTCACAACTCATTTTCCTTGCTTTATTTGTCTCAGCAAATTTAGACACCTTTAGTCCCCTTTATACAAATCATCTAAATAACTTGTAAAGAATTGAGGACTCTGTGGATTACCACTCATGATATCCTACCAGCCTGAAAAAGTCCCACTTATTTCTCCTTTCTGCTTTCTATTAGCCAGCCAACCTCCTATCCATGCCAATATGTAATTCTCTACACTGAGCTTTTATTTTCCACACAAACATTTTGATGTGGCACCTTATCAAATGCCTTCTGGAAATCTAAGCATTATACATTCAGTGGCTCCTTTTATCTCCAGCACAAGTTCGAAATTGGGACAGAAGTAGGCATTCAGCACACTCCCACCCCGGGCCTGCTCAGCCATTCTATAGGATCATGGATGATCTGGCATCCCCATAATTCTTAATTCACATACTGATCAGGAATCTTTCTATTTCAGCCTTAAATATACACAAACTCTCTATAGCGAGGAGTTCCAAAGACTCACCATTCTCTGGGAGAAGAAATTCCTTTTCATCTCAGTCTTACATTGGCTTTTATTTTGAGACTATGCCCTCTCATCCTAACTGTTCCATGAGGGGAAACATCCTCTCAGCACTACCCTGTCAAGACCCTTAAGAATCCTGTATGTTGCAATGAGATCACCTCTTATTCTTCTTAACTGCAGTGAGTAAAGTCCCAAATTGCCTAGCCTTTGCTCATTAGGCTATTCTTCTATACCAGGGATCATTCTAGTGAATCTTTTCTGAACTGCTGCCAATAAAATGATATATTTCCTTAAATAAGGGTCCAGAGCTGCTCACAGTACTCCAGGTGTGATTTCATCAGCATCTTGTACTGTTGTAGACAGACTTTGCTACTCTTATATTCCAAACCCTTGAAATAAGGACAATGTTCCATTCGCCTTCCTTATTACCTGCTGCATCTGTATACTAGCTTTCTGTGTCTTGTGCACAATTACCCCCAAGTCCCTTCGAATTGCAACATTTTGCAGTTTTTTTCCATTTAAATAATACTCTATTCTTTTGTTTTCCTTTTCAAATGAACAACTTCACATAAATACTCCATTTCCCACATTATACACTATTTTGCTAATGTTTTGGCCACTTAACCTATCAATGTCTGTCTGTAAACTGTATCCCTAGCGAGTTTTGAGGAGATTTGTAGCTCAGATTGAGGTTCTGGATGTAGGTTTGCTCACTGAGCTGGAGGTCCGTTTTCAGATATTTTGTCACGATACTAGGTAGGAGCTTCAATGAGCCTCTGAATGAAGCACTGGTAGTGTAGCCCACTTTCTATTTATATGTTTGAATTTCCTAGGGTTGGTGACGTCATTTCCTGTGGTGACAATATTTCCTTTGGTGATGTCATTTCCTGTTCTTTTTCTCAGGGATCCAAGTCAATGCATTGATTGACAGAGTTCCAATTGGAATGCCATGCTTCTATGAATTCTCATGCGTGTCTCTGTTTGGCTTGTCCAAGGATGGCTGTGTTGTCCCAGTCAAAGTGATGTTCTTCCTCATCCATATGTAAGGATACTAGTGAGAGTGGGTCATGTCATTTTATGGCTAGTTGGTGTTCATGTATCATAGAAGCATGGCATTCCAACCAGAACTCTATCACAAACACATTGACTTGGATCCCATTTACCACCATCTGAGAAAAAGAACAGGAAATGACATCACCACAGAAAATGATGTCACCACAGGAAATGACATCACTGACCCTAAGAAACTCAAACATAAAAATAGAAAACGGGCTACACCACAATGCTTCATTCGGAGGCTCACTGAAGATGTTACCTCGTATGGTGTTGAAATGTCTGAAAACGAACATTCCAGTTCAGCGAGCAAACCTACATCCTGTTTGTATCCCTCTCACAAACTGCCTTGCCCCTTATTTTATTGTCATCTGCAAATTTGGCTGTAGTACATAGACATTGTCCTCCAAGGCGTTAGTATGTATTTTAAACAGTTGCAGTCCAAGCATTGATCCATATGGAAGTCCATTGTCTTGCATTGCCAACTTTAAAAAGAATCCCTTATCCCCTCTTGCTGTTTCTTTCCCATGCACCAATTTTCTATCCATACCAATTGACTATCTCCAAAACTGTGGGTTCTTATCATATGTCTTAACCTTTTGTTGGGCCCCTTCTGAATGTCAAAATACAACATGTCATCTGGTTTCCCTCTATGCACTCCAGTTGAGACTTCTTCAAAGATCTCTGATAAATTAATTAAACATGATCTCACTTTTACAGAACTATAATATCTCTGATTATCTTGAACTTGCCCAAATCCCTTTGTTTTGTTACTGTTTTGATAATACTTTTTTGCTAAAACCTCAAGTCTCATTCTAATGATTAAACATTGAACACATTGCTAGTTGCCGAGTAAATTTTTCCTTCTCACTACCTCAGAGTGTTGGTTGCTATTGCCAGGGTAACTGTCACTTATAAATCAATAAGCCTTACTTTTCAAATGTTACTTTGTTTTTTGGCTTCCTTCATGAAATGTTTTATATCTCTTATTTATTTATTTAACAATTTTGTTTTTATAGAATTCCCATAGTGTGGAAACAGGCCATGCGACCCAACAAGTCCATACCAACCCTCCAAAGAGCATCCCACCCAGACCCATCCCTTACTCTGTCTCTGCAACCTTGCATTTCCCTTGGCAATGCACCTAACCTACACATTTCTGGACACTATGGGTAATTTAGCTTGGCCATTTACCAACCTGGCGAAAGTGAGGACTGCAGATGCTGGAGATAAGAGTCTAGATTCGAGTGGTGCTGGAAAAGCACAGCAGGTTATGCAGCATCGGGCAAATGTCGATTTTCCTGCTCCTCAGATGCTGCCTAATCTGCTGTGCTTTTCCAGCACCACTCTAATCTAGACAATTTACCATCCTGCACATCTTTGGATTCTGGGAGGAAACTGGAGCACATGGAGGGAACCCACACATACACAGGGAGAATGTGCAAACTCCACACAGGCAGTCGCCGAAGGCTGGAATTGAACCTGGGTCCATGGAGCTGTGAGGCAGCAGTACTAACCAGGGCACCCGGGTTCAATTCAGCCTTCGGTTACTGTACGGAGTTTGCACATTTTCCCAGTGTCTGCATGTGTTTCCTCCGGGTGCTTTGGCTTCCTCCCACAGTCCAAAAAGATGTGCAGCTTAGATGTACTGGCCATGCTAAATAATCCATTGTGTTCAGGGATATGTAAGTTAGGTGCATCATTTAGAGATAAATATAGAGTAATAGGGGAATGAGTCTGGGTGGGTTACTCTTCGGAGGCTCAGTGTGGACTTGTTAGGCCAAATGGCCTGTTTCCACACTGTAGGAATTCTAATCAATTCTGCCTCTTTTCAGCGTACTTACTATCTTCTTTGCCTTCCTTATATTTTCTGTATTTCTTATTGACTTCCTTGCATGGTATAATCCAATAATTAGAATTACTAGTGTTATCATTTATGCTGTTACCAATCCTTTCTGAAATAATCTAACTTGTGGATGTAGTTCCACACTCTATGATCTTCGAGAATTTTAATACTTTCCTCTATCCCTTTGTTATTGTGGCATATTTACACAAAAATTTTTGCAAGGTTGTAGACCTATAGATTATTGATTTCAAGATAAGCAATGAGACAGCAACACAACATACAACCTATTGTCAGCTACTAATACACCTCATTAGCAGCTATTCATTCTCCCAGGCTGATCTTTACCCAGGTCTTTATTTATCCAGCTATTTTTCTCTCTCTTTGGGCTCTAACTCCTCCTATTGTTTATTCCTCTGCCCTTCCCCCACCCCATCTTCTGCATAAATACCAATCTTTTCCTAGCTACCATCAGTTCTGAAGAAGGGTCACTGGACCCTAATTCTGCTTTCTCTCCACAGATACTACCAGACCTGCTGAGTTTGTTCCAACAATTCCTTTTTTTGTTGCAGGAACATGTTTTGTTTAGGGTAAAAGCCTCATCATCTATACCTCAATTATGCTGTACAACAAGAGCATTTTGCTTCAACTTCAGGGCATACGCAAAACCATGTTTTTGTGATAGTACATTCAGTTGTACCCACCCCAAACTGACTGCTATAATCATCACTCACCATTGCCCTTTGCCTTTAAATACTGTGTTCATTCTCTCCTATTCCCACAATTCCAAGTCAATTTTCTGGGGAATCATAATCGGCATAAATTCGCAGGCCAGAACAGTTTGTTTCTACCAGGTCACATCCATGGGTTCCCGTGGTTCCTTTCTGAGTTCAATATTCCAATGTCTTGCAATATCCATGTGTCATCACTATTAATCAGATAATTTAGGAATTCCTGCATTGTCTGTATCAAGTCCACAGCAAAATTCTAATAACGCCAATGCCAAAGCTCTTGTTTACCGAGATTGACTTCAATTCTTTGTTATTAAGAGCAGTGACAATACCATTGATATAATATCACATCTTCGAGGGCAGGGAATTGCAAGAAATCTATTGCCATCTGGTGCAGCATATTTTAGCCTCTCTTTTGTTCTGTTGAACCATATTCTTAGAAGTTCGTGAATAAACTAAGGGATTTAATCACTCCCTGTCTTTCAGTACCTTCTGTATTATGTTCATCAGTGCTATAAGGAACTTGATTCTAGTTATCCCAATTATTTGTCTAAAAATCTCATTTATTTTATTCTGAATCTTTCTCAGTTCCTACAGTCTTTTATGAACAATATGGTATTCTGATGGCCTCTTAGATTATCACTCTGTTGTTGACTTATGCCTGTCAATGATCCTTTTACTTGTCTTTTCATTCCCTCATTTGTGTGGCCACAAATTTTCTATAACTATTCTGTTTAATCCTGTCAATGCTGCTGTTACTCCTGATCCAATTCATTCTGTCAGATCTTGTTTCCTTCACAATTAAAATTGATCCTCCTTGTTTTTAACCATCTTTCTCAGTTCTTGGTTCATACTTCCCCAGAAACCTTTGCTGCTGCTGAAACTGCCGCCTGTCCAATCTCCCCCAGTGCCTTGCAAACATGCCCGGGCAGGATCCACTTACACTCTGAGCCAAGACACTATTATGACCCGTCGAGAGACCAGACCGGGACCAGCCATGAGCCGCTGAGAGACCAGGCCGAGGCCTGTCAGAAGCCACTGAGAGACCAACCCAGGAACCACCACAAACCACCAAGAGGCCAAGCCAGACTTGTCATGAGATGCCACAAGAACAGGTTGAGAGCTGCCACATGGCCAAGAGAATAGCCTGCGACCTGCCACGCCTTTGATAGACCAAGCTGGGACCCAACATGAGCCACTGAGAGACCAGGCTGGAAACTGACACAAGCCACTGAAGGACCAGACCGGCACATACCACAAGCTGAGACCAGGCCAGGACTTGCTACGAGCCACTGAGACACCATGATGAGAGCTACCATGCCACTGAGAGACCAGGTTAGGACTCTCCAGGAGCCACCGAGAGATGAAGCCAGGTCCCACCACTGAGAGACCAGGCTGAGAGCTGCCATGCCACTGAGAGACTAGGCCGGCACCCGCCACGCTGCTGAGAGACCAGACCAGTACCTGCCATAAGCCACTGAGAGACCAGACTGGGACTCGCTACAAGCCACCAAGAGACCAGGATGGGACCCGACACAAACCATCAAGAGACCATGCCGAAATTCACCATGGGGGACATGAGTGCCAAGAGGGCGAAAACACCAAAAAGAGGGGTGGGGGGAAGAAAAGTGAAGGAAAAAAAAGAAGGAAGGAGCAGAGGACCCACTCTGCTGCTATCTTGACATCTGTTTTTCCCGTGTTTCTTCTCATCTTACTTCTTTCCTATTACTGTACTCCTGTGATGAATTCCACCATTCTGAATAATTTATTTTGGCATCCTTCAATTTTCCCTGTCTCTTAACCATTATTTTTGAAGATCTTTGCAGCCAGCTGTATATTTCTTCATGCATTGGCAACTGTTGAATAGTTGCTAATTCATGTTCTACCTGTACAGCACCCAATTCATTTCCAAGCTCTTTCAGCCTGAAGAGTTTAAACTTCAGTCTCTGTTTCATATAGTTTTCCTCCAAACTATTTAATTATACAGTTGACCTTCTGTGTTTACTGGAGTTGTTTTTCATTTTAAAATGAAGTGTAGTAATCAATTAAGTTTTGTTAGTGTTCCTGTTATGAAAGGTTCTTTCACAATGTGCATTTGCACATAATTTTATGTGCACATCATCTGCAGTTATACTCCTTTTCTCTCCCATATATTGAAAGGTTGTTCTCTGTTTGCTCCTTGCCTTCTTGGACTCAACACTTTATTAAAGGTGATCAATTAGGGTTGGCATGGTGGCTCACAGCAGCAGGGATCCTGATTCGAATCAAGCGACTGACTGTGTGGAGTTTGCACATTCTCCGTGTGTCTGCGTCAGGGTGCTCTAGTTTCTTCCCTCAGACTAAAGATTTGCAGGTTTGGTGAATTGTCCACAGTGTTCAGGAAGATGTTGCTTAGGTGCATTAGACAGGGAAAATGTAGAGCAATAGGGTAGGGGAATGGGTCTGGCTAGGATACTCTTTGGAGGGTTGGTGAGGACTTGTTGGACCAAATGGTGGGTTTCTATATTTTAGACATTCTAATTACATCGTCTCCGATTTTCACAATTACATCATCTTTCTATTATGCCTCAGAAGGTTGACAAGTATATAACTCCTACAGTAGCCTTCTAGTCATTGTCACTTAAAACCACCGTACAGTTAGATATCTCCTCTATGACTTTAAGAAGTTGCTCGTATGTCTACATATTCTTTATTCTGTGTTTTGCAGTTTAGTCATTGCTGTTGGTTACCAATGATTGAAATAGTCTACCTCCTATCCAGGCTAATTCATAATTAATTTCTTGATGGTTGAGTTTTGACTTTGATATCAACTTGCTTGGCTTTTCAAAAAGTGATAACATTCAGATTTCTTCTCTGTCTGACTTGCTATGTTAGGGCAGGGTAACTATCTCTTCTATCTCATCAAAACCCAATCAGTTTACTAATGTTTTTTATCAAAGGAAATATGCTATCCTTATTTGCTTGTTCTGTCTATGATTTTCAACACATAGCAATACTTACCTCTTACCTACCATTGTAAGCCAGTCAGTTTTATTCTAAAAGACATTTCATCACTACTTCTCATGGACAATGCCATCATTGGCATCAACAATACCAATATCCAATGAATGCATAATACAAAGGCATCCACTGAGTGTTTTTATTTGGAGGATTGTGATGTAGTTTACTTTGTTGGTTCTGTGTGTTTGCTTTTCTTGTTGGTTATAGGGGTCTTGAAGCATTCACTTTGTGTCATGTATATTGTCAATTTCTATAATATTGAATAAAAAAATACAAAGGCATCATGAAGTTTTGGAGTCCTGCTACATCCAGTCATGAAAGATAATGGACAGTTATACACCTAAACTATCATAAAATACTTAGCTCATGAATTATAAAATACTTAACTCGTGAATTAGTAGCCTCCATTTCAGCAGGAGGAGACGAAAGAGCGCGAGCCAGGGGCAGCTGGAGAGATAAATTTGAACATGAAATGCTTACCTCGTGAATTGGCGGAGCGAAGGCTGAATAGGAGCAGAAGCAGATGCTGGAACTGCTGAACTAATATATTTGGGCAGTAGCTAAACACGGAATACTACATGCATAGTGTCTCCCACCCAGCCTCCTCCTCTAACCAAAATAAAAAGATTCTGTTTGGAGGATTGGTAAGGTAAGATTTTTAAAGTCTCTTTTGGCAATTTAGAGCAGGGGGGATGGAAACTAGGGCAGCTTAATGCTCTTCTTGCAGGATGTGGGGGCTAAGGGTCACCACTGATGTTCCTGCTGACTTCACCTGCCAGAAGTGCACCCAACTCCAGCTCCTCATAGATCACGTTAGGGAACTGAAGCTGGAGCTAGATGAACTTCAGATCATTCGGGAGGCTGAGGGAGTGATAGAGAGGAGTTATAGGGAGGTAGTCACACCTAAGTTACAGGAGGAAGGTAGCTGGGTGACCATCAGGAAAGGGAAAGGAATAAGTAGTCAATGCAATGATTCCCTAAGGCCATTCCCCCAATAATAAGTATACAGTTTTGGATACTATTGGGGTGTTCCCACTGGGGAAAGTCACATCAGCTAGGTCTTTGTCACTGAGCCCGGCTCTGTGTCTCATAAGGCAAGGGGGAAGAATGGGAGAGCGATAGTGAGAGGAGATTCAATGGTTAAAGGAACACACAGGAGATTCTATGGTCGTGAACGAGACTTCTGAATGGTATGTTGCCTCCTGGCTGGCAGGGTCAGGGATGATTCGGATCGGGTCTACATGATTCTTAACAGATGGGTGAGCAGCCAGAGGTCATGGTGCACATCGGTACCATTGACATAGTTTGGAAAAGGGATGAGGACCTGAAAACTGAATAGAGAGTTAGGTTGAAAGCTAAGAGGTAGGAAAAGCAGAGTAGTAATCTCAGGATTGTTACTGGTGCCATGGGCTAGACAGACTAGGAACAGAGACAGAGTGCAGCTGAACACGTGGCTACAGAGCTGGTGTAGGAGGGAGGGCTTCAGATATGTGGATCATGAGGATACCTTCTGGGGAAGGTGAGACCTGTGCAAGGAGGAGGGGTTGCACCTGAACTGGAGAGGTATCAATACCCTAGGCGGGAAGTTCGCTCGAGCTCTTCAGGAGGCTTTAAACTACTTTGGCAGGGGAATGGGAACCAGAGCTACAGATCAGAGGAGGGGATAGCTGGTGAACAGGTAAATACAGCGTGCACAGAGTTTGGAGGAAAGATAGGCAATTGATAGGGCAAATTGCAGTCAGTGTGATGGGTTGAAGTATCTCTATTTTAACACACGAAATGTCAGGAATAAAGGGTAATGAACTTAGAGCATGGATCAGCACTTGTAGCTATGATGTTGTGGCCATTATAGAGACTTGGCTATCACAGGGGCAGGAATGGTTGTTGGATGTTTTGGGGTTTAGATGTCTCAAAAGGAATAGGGAAGGAGGTAAAAGAAAAGGGGGATTGGCATTCTTAATCAGGGATAGTATAACAACTGCAGAAAGGGAGGTCATCGAGGAGGGTTTGTCTACAGAGTCAGTATGAGTGGATGTCAGAAACAGGACAGGAGCAGTTACTTGATTGGGAGTTTTCTATAGAACCCCCCAATAGTAACAGAGACACGGAGGAGCAGATGTAACAGGATTGTTGTCGCGAGTGACTTCAACTTCCCCAATAATGATTGGAACCTCCTTAATGCAAATAGTTTGGATAGAGCAAATATTGTTAGGTGTGTCCAGGAAGGATTCCTGACTCAATATGTAGATAGGCTGACTAGAGGAGAGGTCATATTGAATTTGGTTCTTGGCAAATGAACCAGGTCAGGTGTCAGATTTTTCAGTGAGAGAGCATTTCAGTAATAGTGATCACAGCTCCCTGACCTTTACTATAGTCATGGAGAGGGATAGGAGCAGACAGTATGGGAAAGTGTTTAATTGGGGGACGGGGAATTACAATGCAATTAGGCAGGAACTGTGAAACATAAATTGGGAACAGATATTCTCAGGGAAATGCACGACTGAAATATGGAGGTTGTTTAGGAAGCACTTGCTGTAAGTGCTGGATAGGTTTGTCCCAATGAGACAAGGAAGGGCTGGTAGGGTGAAGGAACCTTGGATGACAAGAGCTATGGAACATCTAGTTAAGAGGAAGAAGGAAGCTTACTTATGGTTGAGAAAGCAAGGATCATTCAGGGTTCTAGAGGGTTAGAAAGTAGCCAGGAAGGTACTGAAGAATGGGCTTAAGAGAGCTAGAAGGGGGCATGAAAAAGCCTTGGTGAGCAGGATTTAGGAAAACCCCAAGGTGTTGTACACTTATGTGAGGAACGAAAGGGTGGCCAGAGTAAGGGTAGGGCTGAAGGGCTGATCAGGGATAGTGGAGGGGACTTGTGCCTGGAGTCGGAGGAAGTTCGGGAACGTCCTTAATGAATACTTTGTTTCAGTATTCACTGCTGAGAGGGAACTTGTCATTTGTGAGGACAGCATGAACCAGGAAGATATGCTCGAACAGGTTGATGTTAAGAAGGATGAAGTACTGGAAATTTTGAAAAACATGAGGATAGACAAGTCCCCGGGGCCAGACGGGATATACCCAAGGTTACTACAGGAAGCAAGGGAAGAGATGCTGCACCTTTGGTGATGATCTTTGCATCCTTGCTGTCAACTGGAGTAGTACCCGATGACTGGAGGGTAGAAAATGTTATTCCTATTTTCAAGAAAGGGAATAGGGATAACCCCAGGTATTATAGACCAGTCAGTCATACATCCATGGTGGGCAAATTATTGGAGAGGATTCTGCTAGACAGGATTTATGATTATTTGGAAAAGCATAGCTTGATTAGAGAAAATCCGCATGGCTTTGTGAGGGTTCCTGGTGAAGGGCTTTTGCCCGAAATATCAATTTTCCTACTCCTCGGATGCTGCCTGACCTGCTGTGCTTTTCCAGCACCACTCTAATCTAGACTCTGATCTCCAGCATCTGCAGTCCTCATTTTTGCCATGGCTTTGTAAGGGGCAGGTCATGCCTCACAAGCCTTATTCAATTTTTTAAAGGACGTGGCAAAACACATTGAAGAAGGTAGAGCAGTGAATGTAGTACATATGGATTTTAGCAAGACGTCTGTTAAAGTTCTCCATGGTAGGCTCATTCAGAAAGTAAGGAGGCATGGGATACAGGGAAACTTGGCTGTCTGGATACAGAATTGGTTGGCCCATAGAAGACAGAGGGTAGTAGTAGATGGAAAGTTTTTAACCTGAAGCTCGGTGACCAATGGTGTTCCACAGGGATCTGTTCTGGATCCTTTGTTCTTTGCGATTTTTATAAATGACTTCGATGAGGAAGTCGAAGCATGTGTTAGTAAGTTTGCAATTGACATGAAACTTGGTGGAGTTGTCGATAGTGTAGAGGGCTGTTGTAGGTTGCAACGGGACATTGACAGGATGCAGAGCTGGGCTGAGAAGTGGCAAATGGGAGTTCAACAGAAAAAGTGTGAAGTGATTCATTGTGGAAGGTCAAAATTGAATGCAGATTACAGGGTTAAAGGCAGGACTCTTGGCAGTGTGGAGGACAGAAGAATTTTAGGGTCCATAGATACTTCAAACTTGCCAAGCAAGTTAATAGGATTGTTAAAGATGCTTATGTGTGTTGGCTTTCATTAGCAGGGGGATTGAGTTTAAGAGCCACAAGCTTATACTGCAGCTCTATAAAGTCCTGGTTAGAACACACATGGAATATTGTGTTCATTTCTGATTGCCTCATTACTAGAAGGACGTGGAGGCTTTAGAAAAGGTATAAAGGAGATTTGCCAGGATGTTGCCTGGACTGGAGGGCATGTCTTTTGAAGAAAGGTTGAAGGAACTAGGGCTTTTCTCATTGGAGCGAAGAAAGATGAGAGGTTACTTGATAGAGATGTATAAAACAATGAGAGGCATAGATAGAGTGGATAGCCAGAGACTTTTTCCCAGGCCTGAAATGGCTATCATGACAGGGCATAATTTTAGGGTGATTAGAAGAAGGTTTAGAGGAGTGATAGGTTCTGTACACAGATGGTGGGTGAGTGGAATGCCCTGCCAGCAGTAGTTGTAGAGTCAGGTACATTAGGGACATTTAATCGACTCTTGGATAGGCACATGGATGATAGTAAAATGAAAGGAATGTAGGTTAGTTTGATCTTAGAGTAGGACAAAAGATCAGCATAACATCAAGGGCCGAAGGGCTGTACTGTGCTGTACTGTTCAAGTATTTTGTTTTAAACTGAGGAGGCTACATAAACATCCCATCTGTAAGGATGGTAGAGCCCAGAATGCCAGCCAAAAGGGCCAATTTATTTATACAGAGAGTGGTTCACGTGTGGAATGAACTTCCAGAGGAAGTGGTGGATGTGGTATAGTTACAACATTTAAAAGACATTTAGATAAGTACATGAATAAGAAATGTTTGGAGGGATATGGGTCAAGTGCAGGAAGGTGGGACAAGATTTGCTTGGGATTATGGTCGGCCTGGACTGGTTGGACCGAAAGGTCTGTTTCCATGCTGTATGACTCTGTGACTGTATAAAAGACAGGGCTGATGCATGTGCAACTGTCTTGAGTTAGAAGTGTCAAGTGTATGATTCATCTTGGTCTTTGCCAAAGGTCCTTGTCATTACAGAAAGCAATCCAGCAAATTCATTTCCATGTCTTATCAAGATATGGCTGAGCACACTGGACAGGCAAACAATAACCTGGCAATATTGCTGAAGACTCGTGCTGAGAACCGACTTCTCATCAAGATGTTCCAATACAACCATAACACTGACATTTAATGATCAAAGTGGAAAAACAACTGCTATCCTTTCCATAAGAAGCAGGATAAGTTTAATATGGCCAATTATCACTGCACTAGCCTACTCTCAATGAGCAACCAAATGATTGAAAAGGTTCTTAATATTGCTACCAAATGGTATTCACTTTCCATTTACCCACACACTAGGTTTCATCCAGCCCACTCGGCTCCAGACCTTATTCCAATCTTTGTCCAAATAGGGACAAACAGCTGAATCCCAGACATGAAGTGAAAATGACTGCCCTTCACATCAAAACAGCATTTGAATGAATTTGGCAGCAAAGAGAATGAGTGAAGTTGAAATTATGGCATCATAAAATCACAGAAACTTGCAACACTGAATGAGGCTGTATAGCCCATCGTGCCCACACTGGTTGACAGGCAGCTATCAGGCCTAATCTCATTCATTATCTGCTCCTCATGTTGTAGGTCCCAGCACTTCAAGTGCATATCCAAAGACATTTTGAATGTTTGAGCATTTCCACCTTCACCTTCAGACAATAAGTTCCAGAATTCCTTTTGTGTTCTTAACGTTTCATTCAGACCTGCGGGTTTATCCACTTTCATATCCCCATTCTTCCTCTCTCACGATATTAATATCAGATAATAAGAGGTATCTCCTGACTTATTGGTGTTATATCTAACTCGAAATAAACTTTTACAACTATAGGAGGCCGAACATCTTAGTCTTAGGACATCACTGGAGGAGTACGAAATGGGAGTGTCCTAGACTCAACCATCTTCAACTGTCTCGACAATGATCTTCCCTCTATCATGATGTAAGTGAAAGTAATCACTGATGGTTGCACAATGTCTAATTCCATTTGTAATTCCTCATTTAATAAAACATTCTATGTTCACAAAGAGCAAGACACATCTAGGCTCAAGCTGATAAGCAGCAAATAACTTTTGTACATCACAAGTGCTAGCCAATGATCATTTCCAACAAAAAAGAATCTAACCATCTCCCCATGACTAAGTGATATTATCATAATTTAATTTCCCCATCATCAACATGATGGGGTTTACCATTAACCAGAAACCGAGCTAGATCAGCCACATTATTAACAATAATAGAGCAGAGTTTTTGCTTTTGCAGTGAGTAACTCACCTCCTGACTCAATGCCCAAAACCTTGTTAGCGCCTATAAGGCATAAGTGAGAAGTGCAATGCAATACTTTTCATATGCTGAATTCCAACATACTCAAGAAGCTTGAATCCACCGAGGAAAAGCAATCTACTTCATTGGCAAACCATCTAACACCATAAACGTTCATTTCTTCCACCAGCAATGCAATATTGCTGTTTCATGTATCATCTACAAAATGCAATGCAAAAAGGGTGGCATGGTGATTCAGTGGTTAGCACTGCTGCCTCACAGTGCCTGGGATCCAGTTCGATTCCACCCTTAAGCATCTGTTTGTGTAGAATTTGCACATTCTCCTTGTGTCTGAGTGGTTTCCTCCAGATGCTCCAGTTTCCTCCCACAGTCTAAAGATGTGCAGGTTAGGTGAATTGGCCATGCTAAATTGCCCATAGTATCTAGGAATGTGCAGGCTAGGTGGATCAGCCAGGGGAAATGTGCAATTACAGGGATAGGGTAGGGGTGTGTGTCTGGGCGGGGTATTCTTTGGAGGATGTGTGTGGACTCAATGGACTGAATGGCTTGCTTCCACATCATAGGGATTCTATGATTCTAACTCACAGCAAGCCCTTTAATCCCCCTTTAAAACACACAACATGTACCACCTAAAAGGACATGGAAAGCAAACATATGGAAACACTAGTGGCTTCAATTCTCTTTTAATCTATATATCAATGTTTCTTGGAAATATTTCACCATCCTTCACTACCACCCATTAAAAACTGCAGAACTTCATTTTCACTTCATAAAAAACTCTGAAACATGTGTCTTAACAAAAAATGTAGGAGTACCTTCACTACACTGATTACCTGGTTCAAAAGAGTAACATGCCATCACTTTCTCCATGACAATTAGAAAATAGGTAATAAATTTGAGCTAACAAATGATACACACATCCTATAGGACAAATAAAATAAAACATATCCTATCATTTCCATTCTGATTGGGTACTAATGGTGTCATATGCAATATAAATGTGCATGTATTTTTAATGTAACAATTAAAATTTAATTTCAAAATGTTTCATGTGCTCCATTATGGCTGAATCAGCTGTGATCCTACAAATTCAAATTAATGTACTTATATTATTTGTACTACCCAATAGGATTACTAGTGATGTCTCGATCTACCACTCTCACATTTTCTGAAGCCTATTTCTTACAAATGTATGATTTCATTAACCATTTGCTGGGATGCTGGGAGGAAAAGCATCTTAAAAATTTGATATGAGGTTAAGCAACTGAGTCATGCAGCAACTATGTGAATGGCATTTTCATTGACAGGATGCCACCATCACCCCACCCCAAATATATGTGTGGCTACATCATAATTGTCCATGTAACATGTTACCTTTTTGTTTGCTTAAATATACATTATAGGTGATCCTGTCCTTTTTAGTACGTAAACTAGATCTCCTTAACATTGCCATTTTGTAATAGCAATTAAATATAATGCATAATTCATATGCATTATATAAAATCAACTTATTTCTTATCTGAGTATATCTTCGCCAACAAAAAACAAATAAATAGATGATCAAATTCTACTTGCTAACTGTGATATATCAGTGTTTAAATGGAATATAGTAAAGGTCACTCCATTATATATCTTAGAAAAACAATTTAGAATGCTTTCTTAATGGAAGAAGACTAAAAACTGTAGAGGCTCATATACACTAAAAGCTAGTACAGACAAACAACATTTAATTATGAATGCTGAAGAATGTTGGCCTTTATAGCATGGCAGTTGCAATACATATGTAGGAAGCGATATTTCAATTGCACAGTGCTTTGGCCAAACACTACCTGTAATAATCTGTTCAGTCTGGGGCACCAAATCTCAGCAGAGATATTTTAGCCTTGAAAAGGGTATGAAACAAACAACTGAATTAAGCTGAGGCATGTTGTATCCATGAATAAAAAGGGAGAGGCAGGACAGGTTCAAGGGGTTTTTTTTATGGTCCATTGTTTCCTTTGCTTCTACAAACTTATAGCTAATCCCCTTTATTACTGCAATAATGCATCTCATTTGACTTGTAATTTAGTGTTACTTATTGATCAAATGTCAATGATTATAAGCAGTAACTATCTTGTCATAATGGAATTATTTAGTTCAATTATTAATTTTTACTACTCCTGAACAAAAATTATAAACTGAAATAAAGAGTAAAAGAAAACTTCAATTCACAACAGAGAAGATTAAGAGATGACCTTATTGAGGTAATCAAAATTGTGGACAATTTTGACAGGGTAAAGAAAGATATTCTTTTTCTACTAGTTAGTATGCCAGTAACTAGGGGTCAAAATTTCAAGATTGTTAACAAAAGAGCTAGGAGTGAGATGAGAAACCTTTTTTACTCAAAAAGTTGTTAGGATTTGGAATGTTCTGCCTAGGCAGGTGGTGAAGGCTGCTTCCACAGAAGGGTTCAAAAGAGAGTTGAATATATATTTCAAAGTGATGAATTTAGTGGGTTACAGAGATAGGGTTGAAGAATAGGACTAACAGCTTCACTGTTTCAGGAGCAAGTAAGGATGCAATGTGTCAAATGGCCTCCTTCTGTACTGTAACAGTCTATAATTCTATGATAAGCAATGTCATGTGTCAATTTCAGTACCAGTGTGATTCCAGATACACAGATCCAAAATCCCAATGATTTGCTTCATGTGCCTAGTGTCAGCCATGCATATGCACTGCTCATCAGATCTCGTGTTGAGTGACTTGTGCCTCAGGGATACTAGCATATTGGCTTGGGAGATGACAATGTTGTCAGAATAATTTTTTTTGCCATTGAAAGATCCTGCAAAAGTGTTGATGGTATTTTCCAATATTTTGAGGTGCTTGCTGTAGGTTGACCAAGTCTTCAAAGCATACAGTAGCATGGAAAATACTCCTGCTCGTTGTCTTAGTTTTGGTCCAGCCCATTGTCTTGAGATCCTGATTCTCAAATACTCTTTTGGTTTGTTGGCCAAATATTGAGCTGGTACACTGAAGGTAATGTTGAATATTATCAACCTTGCCTGCCTTCCTTGACAGTATGATCCCAAGTTATGAAAAAATGGTTAACTAGCCTCACTGCAGTTTTTGTTTAACTAACTTACTGGAACTTTTTGACAAGGTAACAAAGAAAAAAAAATCTGTTGATGGGGTACACGTGACTTCCAGAAAGTATTTGATGCAGTGCTACAAAAGATCTGTGAGCAAAATTAGATCTCATGGAATATAAGGGATCATGGCAATGTGGATCAAATTGGTTGATGACAGAAAACAGCAAGTTGTTTTGTTGATGGATGACTTTCAGGCTTGGGGAAGGCTGATTGAAGAGTTCTTCAGGGGTCAGTATTGTGAACCTTGCTTTTTCTGATATGTATTAATGATGTGGACTAAAATTTTGAAATTTGTAAATGGTAAGAAACTTGGAAGCATTGCGAACTGTAAAGAGAAGAACATAGAATTTCTAAAGGAGCAAATTCTACTCAAAGCAGAGAAGTGTGAGGTGATATGTTTTGGGAGGAAGAACATAGAGAGAGATCGTATAAAATAATAGATACAGTTATAAATGGGTGCAGGAACTGATGTGCCTGGGTGCAAATATATATAAATACTTAATGGGTTCAAGACAGTTTGAGAGAGCAGTTCATAAAACATACAAAATTCTAGGTCTTATTAACACAGTCGATTCTGTGATAACGCAGTTTCTTCAATGTGAATTGACTTTAATATGTTTGAAGAATTTAGACCATTATTTGTAAAATGTGAACTTTCCTTACCTGTATTGGCTATAATGCTATTCCGATCTCATTAGTTTAAATGGCACAGCTATTATGCGATTTTCTTAAAATGCAAGATCACACAACACTGGGACTATTGTGTTATATCAGAACAGACTGTAAGGGCATAGAGTACAAGAATGTGGAGGTTGTGTTGAACTTATGAAAGATTCTACTTCTGCCTCAGCTAAAGTATTTAATCTAGTTCTTCACACTGTACCTGAGGAAGCATTGTATAAAGTCGAGGAGAGTTTTATAAGCATGGTCTCAGAGATACAGGCAGCATGGTAGATCAATGGTTAGCATTGCTGCCTCACGATACCAGCAACCAAGGTTCGATTCCAGCTTCAGGCGGTTGTCTGTGTGGAGTTTGCACATTCTCCCCGTGTCTGTGTGGGTGTCCTCTGGGTGCTCCAGTTTCCTCCCATAATCCAAAGATGTGCAGATTAGGTGAATTGGCTATGCTAAATTGCCCATTGTGTTCAGGGATGTCTAGGTTAGGTGCATTCATCAGGAGTAAATGTAGGGGAATGGGTCTGGGTGGGTTACTCTTTGGATTGTCGGTGTGGACTTGTTGGGCTGAATGGCCTGTTTCAACACTGTAGGTATTCTATTTTGACTTTCGACAAGAGAAAGCAACAAAGGAACTGGAATAGGCCAGTCAAATCATCAAACTTAGCTTGCCATTCTAGGTCATGGCTAATCATCTCCATATCCCCTATTGTCATTAATCTCCAGAAACCTAATGATTTCTATCTTGAACCTGAAGAAACAGATGTTATAGCAGAACCTACTGTATTAATAATGCCTAGCACTTTGTATGCTTTATTAACTGCTCTTTCAAACTGTCCCGAAACCTTTAAGTGGTCAGGCATATTTGCACCCAGGTCCATCTGTTCCTGCACCCATTTAGAATGATATCTTGAACCTCAACTTGAGTTTTATGGCTATATGGGGTAGAGAATTCCAAAGATTCATCACTGTCAGAGTGAAGAAATTTCTCTTAATCACAATCCTAAATGGCCTGCCCCTTATCCTGATTATGCCTCCTGGATCTACAGACAGCAACAAAGGGAGACATTCTATCTATATCCACCTTGCCACATCCTGCGAGAACTTTATATGTTGTGAAGAGATTATCTCTCATACTTTGAAATTCTAGGGAATGCAAATTCAGTTTTATTAATTTCTGCTCAAAAGACAAACCCACAATCCTCGAGTGTAATCTGGTGACCTCCATTAACTATCTATAGCATGTATATCTTTCCCTAGATAAGGAGACAAAAGATTATACACAATCCTACAGGTGATGTATATAAAACTGCAGCAATTCATCTTGCAATTAATGCTAACATACCATTTGCCTTTTAAATTGCTTGTTGCATCTACATGTAATGTTTAGTGAATTATGGACAAGGACCTCAGGTCACTTTGGGGACACTCACTTCCAAAGCCCTCACCATTTAAGAAATATTCTGCAATCTATTTTTCCTACCAAAGTGATTAAGTTTACACTTATTCAGGTGATATTCCATCTGCAATGTTTCAGCCCATTCACTTAGACTGGCAAAGTCCTCTTCAAGACTTTTACATCTTCTTCACAACTTAGACTCTCACACAGTTTGATGTCATCAGCAAATTTGCAAATATTGAAATTGGTCCCCATGTACAAATCATTTATACTGATTGTGAATTGTTGTGGAAACTGGCAGTATCCAAATACTAACAGCCTGCCATCTGGAGTATAACTGACTTATTTCTACTTTCTGCTTTCTATCAACCAATCCATGTTAGAATATTCCTCCAATCCCATGTGCTCTTATTTTGTTACTAACCCCCTGTATGGGAGTTCACCAAAAGCCTTCTGAAAACCCAAATGTACCACATCCATTAGTTGGGTTTTGTCTATGCTCAACATTCTCAAAAATACCATTCATCAAATATGATTTCCCTTCCATAAATCCATGTCAACTTTCCTCAAATTTGTCATTCTTTTATAAATGTTCAGTTATTCTATTCTTTATGTTAAATTTTAAAATGTTCCCAACTACTTACATCAAACTAAAAGATTGATTGTTCTCCACCTACCCTCTGCCTTCTTTCCTTCCTAAATAACAAGGTTACACTTGACACATGCCAGTCAGCAGGAATGTTTTCCACAATCTATAGAATTAGATCCACCATCTCTATTGCTGCTTCCTTCAATAACCCCTCAAAGCTTTGGAAAAAGTTAAGGACAAAAATTCCAAACTGTTCAGGTACAATATATTATGGCAGCCACTCAATTTGAAAATTATACACATGGCAATACAAGAGAACGTGCATTGTCATGACTTCGATGAAGAAAGGCAGAGGTGTACGGTGGCAGGAACAAATGGACTGATACGGACTATAGTAGTGAGTGTTTGCATGCTTAGAGTCAATATACTGTATATGTTTTGTAGTGTCCTAATAATGTAAGACTAAATGAAGCCATTTTTGTATATTGATGGTTCTTTTTTTAAGGGTGGGGTAGCATGATAACACTGTGTGTATTCTTTCAAGCCTGGTAATTTGCCCAATTGAATTGCATCTGGTATACAAGCATTATAATTACCTTTAAAATAAGAAAAAACTAAGGCATAGACTATCTTCTTAGTATATTTTGAGGGGGTTTGGTCTGGTCCATAACAATCTGACCCTCCAATCTCCACCTGTCCTGCATGTGACAGAGACTGCAATCACACATTCGATTTATCAACATCTCAGAACACATTGAACAAGATGGAAGTGAATCTCCTTTAATCCCAAGGGTTGCCTCTGAAGATCTGCTTGCACTTTAACATGACTCAGCATTATAACAACTGAACTCTGTTTTAGATTAGATTTTAGATTACATTAGATTACATTACAGTGTGGAAACAGCCCCTTCGGCCCAACAAGTCCACACCGACCCGCCGAAGCGTAACCCACCAATACCCCTACATTTACCCCTTACCTAACACTACGGGCAATTTAGCATGGCCAATTCACCTGACCTGCACATTTTTGGACTGTGGGAGGAAACCGGAGCACCCGGAGGAAACCCACGCAGACACGGGGAGAATGTGCAAACTCCACACAGTCAGTCGCCTGAGGTGGGAATTGAACTGGTGCTGCGAGGCAGCAGTGCTAACCACTGTGCCACCGTGCCGCCACAATTTCCCACCTTAACATGTACACCGTCAATCTCTCTGACCACAGGATCAAGTCAACAAGTGAAATCCAGAAATTGCTTTCATTCCAAACCACATGGTAGGTAAGATGAGAAAGATTTGATATTTATATCTTCTGTTCTTGTAGCATTACATACATATGTAAGTCTCAATACAGCCAGCTGTTCCTGACTGACTTTCTGGTGTCCACGGAATTTAAAACGCTTCTTGACATTCAGAGATCAAACATGTTTGTTAACATTGAGGTACTAACCATAAATTGGTAATGAATTAGGCATTGTATTTCCTCTGAAAGAAACTGTATCTCTTGTCGCATATTAATTAACAATTGTTTGCTCTCAGAATCATAACATAGCTTGAAGGCCCTGAAAAGCCATGCAACATTTGCTCAGGACATATTTTAGTGGACATTCTGTCCAAATATTTCCGTGGTGAAGTGGAAAAAAGTCTGAACCATGACACTCTTTCTTTGGCATATATGTATTCAGCTTAATAGAGGCAACTCTTTCAACTTATGGTTGACATGTGCACTCCACTTAACCAATTGGAAACTATGGGGTGGCTAAATTAAGTCAGATCATCACCACAAATAATGGCCTCAATTGTTTTCCAGATCAAGGGGGGGGGGGGGGGGGGGTCGTCAATGTGTGCAGAGACTGAAGATTTATTAAGATGTTAGGAGGGATTAGAACTTGAAGACCATAAAAATCTGTTTTACTCTTTTATTTTGTTCGTAAAGTCTGAGACTTTTGAATAGCTTTTTCCTTCACTAACTGTTATAAAAATGGATGATAATATATACATATATATAATCGAAATTACAGATTGAAAGCTGCAAAGTAGATTGTGCAGTTGAATTAGCTCATTTATCAATGGGGGAGGAGAGACTAGAGAAATTAAATTCTTTTCATTTGAGCAAAATAAGTTATTAAGAGTTTAAGGAGATAAATTAAAATCTATTAGTGTATGAGCCAGTAAGTGAACAATGTAAGTTGAAAGTTATCAATAGAATGAAATACAAGAATAAGGTGTTCTTGCATGCTAAGTGTTGTTATGTCATAGAACAGCCCATCAAAAACGATGTGGGAAACAGTATCAGTTACCGTGAAATCCTGACTGGTTCATCAGAACCAAACAATCATACAATTAATATCTTTAGAAAAGGAACGCTGCCATTCTTACCCAGCTGGCCTTTCTGTGCCTGCAGTCCCATTCCAATGCAGTTGAGTCCTAAGTCCCTCTGGAGAAGCACTCAGTTGTATTAGTAAAATAAAACATCAACCGTACCAGCAGTTCCACATCCTGAGAATGATTTTATTTTAAAATAAATCTCAAATCTGGATACACATCTTTAAAACTCTCAAAGTACTTTGGTTTGGAACAACAATGAGCTTTCGTAAGGTACAAGTACAAATAGTTATCTTTAAACAGTGTTGTCCATGCTTTGGATACTTCGACCAGCTTATATATTAAAACATTTTATACAAGTGCTCTTCAACTTCATAACAATTATTAATAAAATATTGTTATGAAGTTGAAGGTCTGTACTGTACCTTTGAGAGAGAAAGGATGTTGATTCTGAACTGAGAGATTACAAGCACCTATGAATATGACTAGATGGCAGCCCAGAGTGTATTGGAAAATAGAAATATGTAACCTTTGGCTATAAAATGGATATATGAGTTTTGGTTGCTGTTTTGACAACAATTCAAATTTAGTCAATTAGTTTAAATTATGCCCCAGGATACTAAAACCCAATCACGTTTTAATTTATTGTTTTGCCAACATTGAACCAATGAGCCAATGTTGGAGGTATAAGAATGTGGACATTTTAAAAATTGGTCAGACAGCAATTGCTGTAGAGATAGAAACTGCTGGAGAGCTAATTACCCATCTAACACCTTGCTCTCAAAGAAATTAGAAAACACTCTGTCAAAGGTACCTTTTCATATAAAATGTACTCGCAGTGAAAGGACATAAGACATCCGAGAGAGATTAGCAATCAGAAGAGTGAAGACACAGAAGAAGACAGAGACTGCGTGGTTTTGAAATAAAGTTGATGTAATTTTAACAAATGTCTTATTGGAACAGCATATTGTTATAGAGTTGGAGGCAGATAGCAAGCAGTTAAGAGAAAGGGGGGCTTAAATTTGTGAATAGTTTTTTTGTTTAATGTTCACTTTAAGAGTTAGAAAATAAATTGATGTTATTTTCTTTAAATAGTGGAATTTGGGAGTTCTCTGTCACTCATAATTTACAGATTACGAGGTGAGGTGAGCTTTTCTGGGCATTTGGTTTAATTAACAGAGGGGTCCATGATGTAACAATATTCCTTATTAAAAACACAATGTATTTCCCAAATTCCCACAATATTTATTTTCTACCTTATGGCAGCAAGGTGGTTCTGTGGCTAGCACTGCTGCCTCAAAGCACTAGAGAGCCGGGTTCAATTCTACCTTCAGATGATTGTCTGTGTGGAACACAGAGCATAGAATATTACATGCAGTACAGGCCCTTCAGCCCTCAATGTTGCGCTGACCTGTGAAACCAATCTGAAGCCCATCTAATCTACACTATTCCATTTTCATCCGTATGTGTATCCACTGACCAATGAAATGCCCTTAATGTTGGCGAGTCTACTACTGTTGCAGGCAGGGCATTCTATGCCCCCACTACTCTGAGTAAAGAAACTACCACTGACACCTGTCCTATATCTAACACCCCTCAATTTAAAGCTAATGCCCTAGTGCTTGTCATCACCATCTGAGGAAAAAGGCTCTCACTGTCCACCCTATCTAATCCTCTTATTATCTTATATGCCTCTATTAAGTCACCTTTTAACCTTTTTCTCTCAAATGAAAACAGCCTCAGGTCCCTCAGCCTTTACACATAAGACCTTTCCTACATACAAGACAACATCCTAGTAAATCTCCTCTGAACCTTTTCCAATGTTTCCACATTCTTCCTATAATGCAGTGACCAGAACTGTACGAAGTGCTCGAAGAGCAGCCGCACCAGAGTTTTGTACACCTCCAACATGACCTCATGGCTCTGAAACTCAACCCCTCTACCAATAAAAGGTAACACACCATATGCCTTCTTTACAACCCTATCAACCTGGTGGCAACTTTCAGGGATCTGTGCACATGGACACAGAGATCTCTCTGCTCATCTACACTACCAAGAATCATACCATTAGCCCAGTCCTCTTTTTTTTTCCTGTTGCTCATTCCAAAGTGAATCACCTCACATTTTTCTGCATTAAACTCCATTTGCCACCTCTCAGCCCAGCTCTGCAGCTTATCTATGTCCCTCTGTAACCTGCAACATCCTTCAGCACTATCCACAACTCCACCAACCTGTGTTATCTGCAAATTCACTAACCTATCCTTCTATGTCCTCATCTTGGTCACTTATATAAAGGACAAACAGTAGTGACCCCAAAACAGATCCTTGCGGTACACCACTAGTAACTGAACTCCAGGATGAACAATGCCCATCAACCACCACCCTCTGGTTTCGTTAAGCTAGCCAATTTCTGATCCAAACCGCTAAATCACCCTCAATCCCACCCTTCCGTATTTTATGCAATAGCCTACCTTATCAAATGACTTACTGAAATGGATAAGTGACATCTTGGAGAGCTTCATTTTAATGCCCCGATTAGAGTTGTTGACTTCCAGCAGTTGAATATCTTGGAACATAAAGTGTTCTAAAATAAGTGTTAAATGATGTCCTGCATTATATTTCAGAGCATCAAAAACAAAAAAAAAGTCAACTTTTCTTGTAAAATGGACAGTATGATCTTATTACTGAGGCTGGAGATGAAGCCCACATTAAACAACATGAAAATCATTTCTACGTTGAGCAGTAGAGTTCATGGAGCTTACAATATCTCAGTGCAGCTTTATTTGTGGTTAGTGATGATCATCCTATCTCCACTGCTGATGATAAATTTTAGATCAAAATATCCCTACAACCATCTCAAATATCATTCAAATTCCAAAAGAAATGCTAGACAGAGGTAAAACATGCTTAAATTTGAATAGGAGAAAGTGAGGTCTGCAGATGCTGGAGATCAAAGTTGAAACTTTATTGCTGGAACAGCACAGCAGGTCAGGCAGCATCCAGGGAACAGGAGATTCGACGTTTCGGGCACAGGCTGAAGAAGGGCCTGTGCCCGAAACGTCGAATCTCCTGTTCCCTGGATGCTGCCTGACCTGCTGTGCTGTTCCAGCAATAAAGTAAATTTGAATAGGTCATTACAATCTAAAATAAGAAAATTTCAAAACTAAGAACTGTGCATCTTTCCTGCACAACATTTTTTTTTGAGGAAGATATATTTGAAACATTCCACGATGCTGAATCCCAATCATAAAGTTGATGTTGGACCCAAGACCCAAGGGTCTGTTTTCGTGCTGTACATCTCTAAGAACCTATACTTACCTTGTATGGGTGGATTGTCTTATGAACAAAGGCTAAATAAGTTGGGACATTGTTCATTGCAGTTTAGTAGAATGAAAAGTGATCTCAGTGAAATGTATGGGCATCTTAAGGGGCTTGTAAGGGTAATAACTGAGATGGTGTTTCTCCTCATGGGATAGCCCTAGGACCAGAGTTCATAGTCTCAGAATAAAAGGACACCAATTTAAAACTGAGATAGGGAGAATTTCTTCTGATTGGTGAGTCTTTGAAACCTTTTATTGCAGAGAGCTTGGGTAGGGATGTCACATTGGCAGTTATCAAATCCTTTAGTATTTCTCCAGAATCTTGAAGTGCAAATTAGGCACTTAGCAGTAGGCCTTCCCCAGGGTCAAGGTGCCATGGGTGCAAATCCTGCCCGTTGAGAGCTGCCAGCTAGTTAGAAGCTATCAGTGCTATTGGATTGTTGCACCACCAAGGAGACCAGAGGTGAATAACAGAGAGAAGTGCATCAAAAGACAGGCAAGATCTAAGCAGTCTAGGTCCAATCCTTCCTGATTGGGCACTGGGCATTTAAATGAGGGACTCTGCTGGTAAGTTATTAGCAACTAAATATGGATTTCCTTACAGTGCTCCCCACATAGCTAGTACCCTATGCAGCGCTAGACGAGGCCCATAACTCACCACTAACAGCCCACATGGGTCTCTGTTGTGGTGCTGTGTGAGAAAGACCTCCACAGTCTTTCCCACAATGGAATTTATCAGGGTCGAGTTAAGAGTGTGCCTGGGTCCACACTGTTGCTCAATTAAATGCCCTCATGCCAATAAACCTGCCACAGGGAGGGCACACCATTTCATGAGACCATAAGAAATAGGACAAGAATAGGCTGTTTGGCCCCACAAGCCTGCTCCACAATTCAATAGGATCATGAATGATCCATTATTTCTCACACTCATTTTCCTATGCTTTCCTCATAATCCTTGATTATCCAACTGATTAAAACTTTTAAAATCTATTTCAGCCTTAAATATACACAAAGCCCTTCCCCCAGGGAAAAGACTTTGTTTATTTATCCTATCCATGCTCATCATAACTTTGTAAACCTCTATAAGGTCACCCCTCAGCCTCCGATGCTCCAGGGAAAACAGCCTCTCCCTGTAGCTCAGATCGTCCAACCCTGGCAACATCCTTGTAAATCTTTTCTGAACCCTTTCAAGTTTCACAACATCTTTCCGATAGGAAGGAGACCAGAATTGCACGCAATATTCCAACAGTGGCTTGACCAATGTCCTGTACAGCCGCAATATGACTCCCAACTCCTGTACTCAATACTCTGACCAATAAAAGAAAGCATACCAAACGCCTTCTTCACTATCCTTTCTACCTGCGACTCCACTTTCAAGGAGCTATGAACCTGCACTCCAAGGTCTTTTTGTTCAGCAACACTCCCTAGGACCTTACCATTAAGTGTATAAGTCCTGCTAAGATTTGCTTTCCCAAAAAGGAAGCACCTCGCATTTATCTGAATTAAACTCCATCTGCCACTTCTCAGCCCATTGGCCCATCTGGTCCAGATCCTGTTGTAATCTGAGGTAACCCTCTTTACGGTCTACTACACCTCCAATTTTGTGTCATCTGCAAACTCACTAACTGTACCTCTTATGCTCGCATCCAAATCATTTATGTTAAAGTCAAAAAGTAGAGGGCCCAGCACCGATTCTTGTGGCACTCCACTGGTCACGGGCCTCCAGTCTGAAAAACAATCCTCCACCACCACCCTCTATCTTCTACCTTTGAGCCAGTTCTGTATCCAAATGGCTAGTTCTCCCTGTATTCCATGAGATCTAACCTTGCTAATCAGTCTCTCATGGGAAACCTTGTTGAACGCCTTACGAAATCCATATAGATCACATCTACTTCTCTGCCCTCATCAATCTCTTTTGTTACTTCCTCAAAAAGCTCAATCAAGTTTGTGAGACATGATTTCCCACACACAAAGCCATGTTGACTATCCCGAATCAGTCCTTGCCTTTCCAAATACATGTACATCCTGTCCCTCAGGATTGCCTCCAACAACTTGCCCACCACCGAGGTCAGGCTCACTGGTCTATAGTTCCCTGCCTTGTCTTTACTGCCCTTCTTAAACAGTGGCACCAAGTTTGCCAACCTCCAGTCTTCCCGCACCTCACCTGTGACTATCGATGATACAAATATCTCAGCAAGAGGCCCAGCAATCACTTCTCTGGCTTTCCACAGAGTTCTCGGGGACACCTGATCAGGTCCTGGGGATTTATCCACCTTTTAACCGTTTCAAGACATCCAGCACTTCCTCCTCTGTAATCTGGACATTTTGCAAGACCTCACCATCTATTTCCCTACAGTCTATATCTTCCATATCCTTTTTCATAAATAAATACTGATGCAAAATATTCATTTAGTATCTCCCCCATTTTCTGTGGCTCCACACAAAGGCCGCCTTGCTGATCTTTGAGGTCCTATTCTCTCCCTAGTTACCCTTTTGTCCTTGATATATTTGTAAAAACCCTTTGGCAAATAGAATTAAGGAGAAACCAAAGCTATCTCATGTCCCCGTTTTGTCCTCTTGATTTCCCTCTTAAGTATACACCTACTTTATACTCTAAGGATTCACTGGATCAATCCTGTCTATACCTGACATATGCTTCCTTCTTTTTCTGAACCAAACCCTCAATTTCTTTAGTCATCCAACATTCCCTATAACTACCAGCCTTCCCTTTCATCCTGACAGGATTATACTTTCTCTGGATTCTTGTTATCTCATTTCTGAAGGCTTCCCATTTTCCAGCCATCCCTTTACCTGCGAACATCTGCCTCCAATCGCTTTTGAAAGTTCTTGCCTAATACCGTCAAAATTGGCCTTTCTCCAATTTAGAACTTCGACTTTTAGATCTGGTCTATCCTTTTCCATCACTATTTTAAAACAAATAGAATTATGGTCACTGGCCCCAAAGTGCTCCCCCACTGACATCTCAGTC
>NC_057735.1:27222924-27253777 GCF_004010195.1 Chiloscyllium plagiosum
GGACCACATATTTTCACTTTATACATTAACGATCTAGATGAAGGAACTGAGGGCATTCTGGCTACATTTGCAGATGATACAAAGATGGTTAGAGGGCCAGGTAGCATTGAGGAGGTGTCGAGGCTGTAGAAGGATTTGGACAGGTTAGAAGAATGGGCAAAGAAGTGGCAGATGGAGTCCATCGTTGGAAAGTGTGAGGTCATGCACTTTGGTAGGAAGAATAGAGAAATGGACTATTTTCTAAATGGGGAGAAAATTCAAAATCTTAAGTGAAAAGGGACTTGGGAGTTCTATTCCAGGATTCTGTCAAGGTTAACTGGCAGGTTGAGTCAGTAGTTAGGAAGGCAAACACAATGATGGCATTTATTTTGAGATGACTCGAGTATTAAAGCAGGATATATTTCTGAGGCTTTTCAACGCTCTGGTCAGATCACATTTGGAATATTTGCACAGTTTTGGGCCCATATCACAGCAAGGATGTACGGGTCATGGAACGTGTTCAGAGGAGATTCACAAGAATGATCCCAGGAATGAAAAGCTTAACATACAAAGAACTTTTGAGGATTTTGGGTCTATATTCTATGGTGTTTAGAAGGATGAGGGGGGAATCTAATTTAAACATGCAGAATACTGAATGATCTGGACAGAGTAGATGTTGGGAAGTTGTTTCCATTGGTAGGAGAGACTAGGACCCATGGTCATAGCCTTAGAATAAAGGGAAGACCTTGTGGAATGGGGATAAGGAGAAATGTCTTAAGCCAAAGAGTGGTGAATCTATGGAATTCATTGCCACAGAAGGCTGTGGAGCCCAGATCATTGAGTATATTTAAGATTGAGATACAGAGGAACCTCTATTATCCGAATATTGGATTATCCGGCAAGATTGCAAGGTCCTGATGGAGAAAGTGAGGACTGCAGATGCTGGAGATCAGAGTCGAGAGTGTGGTTCTGGAAAGACACAGCAGGTCAGGCAGCATCCGAAGGGCAGGAGAATCGACGTTTCAAGCTTAAACCCTTCATCTTGGCTAAACTACATCCTCCGGCATTTAATTATCCGAAATTTGATTAACCGAACGAAATATTACCCGCCTATGTTCTTCACATTATCGAGGGTCCTCTGTACATAAGCTCTTGAGTATGAAGGGAATCAAGGGTTACAAGGAGAAAGTGGGAGAGTTGGGTTAAGAAACTTATCAGCCATGATTTAATGGCAGAGCAAACTCGATGGGCTGAATGCCCTATTTTCTGCTCATACATCTTATTTTTTTTTACTGAGGTTATGAACTTTCAGTGTTTCTATCACCAGGGTCTGCGGAAGCTCAGACTTTGAGCATTTTTAAGGTAGAGTTAGTCTTGATGAAGGGTCCTGCCCAAAACACCAACTCTGCTGCTTGACCTGCCGTGCTTTTTTCCAGCTCCATGTTATCAGAGTCAGAGATTAGATGCCGGGTTATTAGCAGCAAACACGTTTATGGAGTTGGGGGTGGGTAAAAGGCATTGAAATGTTCCATCAGTCATAAAAGAGACAAAAAAAACTGCAGATACTGGAGTCCAATGTAGATGATGTAATCATGAGGCACAAAATGGCAGAGCAGGCTCAATGGGCTGAACGGTCTTCTCCCAGTTTCCACAGCCGTTGTTATTTTCTGTATACAGCTTGGTTCCCTCTAGAATTATTATATGCATTGTATTTGTTATAATTACTTGTTATTTAAGAGAAAGATTCCATGTTAGAGCAATGGTGATCCAATATCTAACATTGGTGGCTCACAGTGGCACATCCGAACCACGGACATCCAGAATGGACTGGATGACTGACAGGATTGCGGAGAAGGCGGTAGTAGATGAGCGTCGCGCAGATCGAAACGCCGGCGCAGGCGGGGTTTGATTACTTCTCCCTGAATTTGTATGCGTGTGTGTTTATCTCGGGTCTTGGAGGCTCGAGCCGGATCATGAACGCGTCATAAAGGAGCTCGAGGAGAGTACGCGAGAAAGGATTCGGGCTGCAGTCATGACTAACGGTAAATTTTCAAAATCACCCAACGCCCGTTTCCATCGACGGCCCCGCAGCAAGGTCGCTGCAACCAGCGGGCGAGAGCCGAGACGCGCGGATTGAGGACGTGGCTAGTGGGAGAAAGTAGGCCTCTAGGCTGGTGTGCGCTGGGTCAGGCCATGCTGTTGGTAGTGTTTGAGTACCGGCGCTTTCTCATTCGTCCCGGATTTAAGACTGTATTTAGAAGCCAGTTACCTCCGGCCTGAAGTCAGTGGTTTCGCGCGGGGTTCCGAGCGCGTTTGCCAGTCAGTCAAACTTGAATGCGGAAGTGTGCGGGGTGCTGAGTGATTGACAGGTGCCCGATCCAACTGGTAGGCTGCTGCCTTCATTCTTTTGTTGTTGTCACCAATCGCGGCGGAGGAGGCGGACTGAGGACGGTATGAAGTTAGGTTGGCCGCACATACACCCCCCCAATCGACTCTGGGTGAATCACTGCGGGTCTTACCCTCAGTCAGTTCGAGGTTATGTTGGGGTACAATTCTGTCTGACCCAGGCACTCCACTCAATGACTGTTGTCGGAGTGAATGCTGGGGTTTAAAAAAAAACCCCAAAGAACCGCGGATACAGGAAATCAGAAACAGAAATTGCTGGAGAAACTCAGTGGGTCTGGCAACATCTGTGGAGAGAAGGGAGAGTTAACGTTTCAGGTCTAGTGATCCTTCTACAGAAGAACAGGTTCTCTGACCTGCGTGAGTCGTCCCATCCATTTCTGTTTCTTAGATTCTCAACAGTATGAAAGCAGGCTATTCGGTTCATTGAGTCCATACTGATTCTCCAAAGACCATCCCACCAGACTCCTCCTATTAACCCTGCATCTCCTATGGCCAACCCACCCAACCTGCACAACTTAGAACTGTTTGAGGAAACCAGGCCATCCAGAGGAAACCCATGCACAGAAGCTAGAATCAACCCGAGTCCCCAGTGCTATGAGGCAGCAGTGCTAACCACTAAGCTACTGTGCCACCCACTTCAAATTGCATACACAGTCTATGCTCCTACCTTATATGATTTAACTGCTAATAAGGGCATTTGTTTCCATTAAACAAGGGTCCAGGAAGCTCAGGAACAGAAGGATCTTTGGGTGCTTGTCCACAGATCCCTGAAGGCAGCAGAACTAGTTAATAGGGTAATTAAAAAGGCAAACATCCTATTTACCTTTGTCAGTTGTGGCATACATTATAAAAACAGGGAGGTTTTGTTGGAGCTGAACAAACCTTTGGTCAGGCCACAGTGGGGGTATGATGCAATTGGGGAGAAAGTGAGGGCTGCAGATGCTGGAGATCAGAGCTGAAAATGTGTTGCTGGAAAAGCGCAGCAGGTCAGGCAGCATCCAAGGAATAGGAGAATCGACGTTTCGGGCATAAGCCCTTCTTCATTCCTGAAGAAGGGCTTATGCCTGAAACATCGATTCTCCTGTTCCTTGGATGCTGCCTGACCTGCTGTGCTTTTCCAGCAACACATTTTCAGGTATGATGCAATTGGGGTAACCACACTTCAGGAAGGATGTCATTGCACTGGAGGGGATGCAACAGAGATTCACCAGGATGTTGCCTGGGCTGGAGCAGTTTTGTTATGAAGAGCAGGTGGATAATCTCTGTTTGTTTTCTTTCAAGCAGTAAAGGCTAAGAGAACTTGAGTTGAGATAGGTTATAAAATGGGGCAGCATGCTGGCTCAGTGGTTAGCACTGTTACCTTACAGTGCTAAGGATGTGGGTTCAATTCCAGCCTTAGGTGATTGTCCAAAAACTACACGACATTCTTCCTGTGTCAGCATGGGTTTCCTCCCATAGTCTAAAGATTTGCAGGTAAGTGGATTGGCCATGCTGGAATTATCTGTAGTGTGCCGGGATGTGCAGGGTATGTGCATAAGTGTGGGATTACAGGGATACGGTGGGGGTTTGGGTGGGAGGCTTTTCTGAGGGTTGGTGTGGACTTGATGGACCAAATGGCCTCCTTCCACACTCCAGGGGTTCTATAAGAGGGGCATGGATAGAAAGCAAGGAATAAGGAAAACATTTTTACTGAGTGGTGAGAATTGGGAGTGCCTTGCCTGGGAAGGTATTTGAATTGGGAAACCTTAACTTTTTAAAAAGTACTTGAGTGAGCACTTGGGTGAGATTTCACAACATTAAATGCTATGGGCCAAGAGCTGGAAAGTGGGACTAGTGTAGATCGAGTGAGTAACTTTTTTTTTGTTGGTGGAGATGGGACAGGATGAAAGACCTCTTTCTGTACTATGTAATTCAATGGCATAAACTCCTGAATAGAGAACCTCTCTCAAGGAAGGCCTGACTGTTATGCAGTTTGCATTAGGTTACACCTTTTTAATTACATTGTATGTTTGTCATGCAATAAATCTTAAGGCTATACTGGAGAAGTTCTAATGAATCCATATGAGTTTATTTTGTCTGATATGGATGCATACTTTTCCTGACTATACTTGTTGAAGCACAGAAAAATGAGAGAAAGGTTGACAAGATGATAGGACCCAAAGAATAATGCAAATGAATTGAAATTGAATTGAATTTGAATTTATTGTCATGTGTACTGAGCCACAGTGAAAAGCTTTGTCTTGCGAGCAATAGAGACAGATCACAAAGTTAAGTAGCATAGATAGTAAATAATAGGTAAACAGCAGTAAAAACAAAAACACAGGTACAAGCGAATGTTAAGAGTTTGAGTCCATTCACTATTCTAACAGCAGTAGGATAGAAACGGTTACAAAAACGCTGGTGCCTGTGTTCAGGCTTCTGTACCTTCTCCCCAATGGTAGAGGTTGTAGAAAAACATTGCCCGGGTCTTTGAGAATGCTGGCAGCCTTTTCTTGACAGCAGGCCTGGTAGATGGATTCTATAGATGGGAGGTTAGCCTTTGTGATTGTCCGGGCTGAAGTTCACCACTCTCTGTAACTGTCTCTGATCTTGAATGGTACAGTTGCTATACCAGGTAGTGATATATCCAGACAGAATGCTCTCGATGGCTCACCTATAAAAGTTGGCAAAATTTCCTCAGCTGCCTGAGGAAGAAGAGACGCAGTTGGGCCTTTGTAACCAGTGCGTCCACATGAAGAGTCCAAGAAAGCTTGTTGTTGATGACCACTCCCAGGAGCTTGACACTCTTCACTCCTTCCATCTCAGTGCTGTTAATGTGTAGGGGGGCATGAGTAACATCCCGCCGAAAATCAATAATGACTTCCTTGGTTTTGCTGGCATTGAGAGCTAGGTTGTTCCCAGTGTAACAACCTGCCAAAAGTCAATAATGAGTTCCTTGGCTTTGCTGACATTGAGAGCCTCGTTGTTCTCAGTGCAGCATTTTCCCAGGTCTTCCACCTCCCGTCTGTAGTCTGTTTCGTCGCCATCTGAGATTCGACCAACTATGGTGGTGTCATCAGCGAACTTGTAAATGGTATTAGTCTGGTACTTGGTGACGCAGTCATAGGTGTACAGTAGGGGCCTGGGGGGGGGGGGGGAGCGGCGGCAGTGTTGAGTATTAGTGAGGATGAAATATTGTCACCAGTCTTCAATGATTGTGGCCTGTGGGTTTGGAAACTGGGGATTCAGTTGCAGAGAGTGGGGCTTTGTCCGAGATCATTAAGTTTAGTAATCAGTCTTGAGGGGATAATAGTGTTGACTACAGTTCAGCCTTCAATGAATAGGTGTTCTTTGTATCAAGATATTCTAGGGAGGAGTGAAGGGCAAGTGATGTGGAACTGTTGGTCCGATAGGTAAATTGGAGTGGGTCAAGAGTAGTGGGGAGGCTGGGGTTGATTAATGCCATGACCAGCCTTTCAAAGCACTTCATGACCACCAAAGTTAGGGCCATTGGCCGGCAGTCATTGAGATATGCTGCATGAGCCGCCTTATGTACAGGGATGATGTTGGCCCTCTTGAAACAGGCAAGGACAGTGGTCTGCTGCCAGGAGAGGCTGAAAATGTCCGAGAAGACCTCTGCCAGGTGCATGGTGTATGGTGTGAGTGCACAGCCTGGTACTCCGTCTGCTCCCATCACTTTCCTTGGATTCACACAAAGGAGAACTGATCTGACCTCTGATGCAGTGACTGTTGGGATAGGTAACTAATTAATTAACAAATGTAATTAATGAAGTAGCTGCAGAGGTTGGACTGAGGACAGTACTCTAGCAACCTCCTATATAGATGTCCTAGAGCTGTGATGACTGACCTCCAACAACCACTACTATATCCCTTTGTGCCAAGTCTGACTCCAACCAGTGGGGAATTTTCTTCCTGAATCCCACCAACTCCAGTTTTTCCAGGGCTCCAAGATGACACAGTCCATCAAATCAGCTTTAATGTCAAGGGCAGTCACTCTGACCTTACCTTTGGGATTTGGCTCTTTTGTGTCCATGTTTGAATGAAGGCTGTGAAGATCAGGAGCTGAATGGCATGGGTGGAACTTAAGATTGTGTCAGTGAGCAAGTTATTGCTAAGCAAGTGCTGCTTGACATCACTGTTGATGATACCTTTCATTATTTTGCTGATACTCCGGAGGAGACAGATGGAATAGTGATGGGCTGGGTTGGCTTAGCTTTGCTTTTTATGTATAGGATATACCTGAAATGCAAGTCTTCAGAATTATTGCTGGAACATCGTCAAGGCCCATAGCTTTTGCAATATCCAGTGCTTGCAACCAAGTCTTGATGTAGAGTGAATTAAATTGGCTGAAAACTTGTATCTGAGATTCTGGGGACATTGGAGTATGTCAAAATGGATCATCTATACTGCATATTTGCCTGAAGCTTTTTCAAAGTCCTTCAGATTTCTCATCCTTGTTGATGTGATTGCCTTCCTCAATAATGGGAGATTCAGTCACAGTGGAGCATCTTCCTGCAGTTGTTTAATTGACTCCTATCATTCATGACTGTATGTGGCAGGGCTGCAGAGCTTTGATTTGATCGATCCATTGGTTGTGGAAACACTGGCTCTATCTGTCACTTGCTGCTTATGCTGTTTGATTTGCAAGTAGTCCTGTTCTTCTTACCTCACTAGATTGACACCTTATTTTTAGGTTTTCCTGGTGCTGCTTCTGGTATGCATTCTTCTTTGAACCAGGACAGATCTCCTGGCTTGATGGGAATGGTAGCATTGGTGAAGTTGCAGGTTGTGTTGGAGTACAATTTTACTGAGCCCATAGTGCCACGGAGATGCCCAGTCTTTAGTTGCTAGATCTATTTGAAACCTATCCCATTTAGCATGGTGAGAGTACCACACAGTACAATAGAGGGTATTCTCATAGTGAAGATGGACTTTGTCTCCAAAAGAACTGTGCAGTAGCCAATTTTAACGATAGTGTCATGAACAGATGCATCTACGGCACAGATTGTTGAAGATGAGTGCATGGACGAGTTGGACTGAAGGGTCTGTTTCCATGTTGTACATCTCTATGTCTCCAAATCTATAAGTATGTTTTTTCCCTCTTGGTACTTTCAGATTTAATCAGCTCAGTAGTGATGCTGCTGAGCCGCTCATGGTAGTGTACATTTAATTCCCCACCCAGAGCACATTCTGTGTCTTTTCTGTACTTGATTCTTTCAATGCTGCTCAACCTGGAGTACTGATTTATCATTCAAGAGGTTTGTGGTATGTGGTTATTTGCAGGAGGTTTTGTTGCCCATGTTTGGCCTGATACAATGTGACTTCTTATGGTCTAGAGTGAATATTGAGGATTTGTAGGGCAGCTCTTTCCATGCATATACCACTCTGCCACCAACTTTACGTTTGGTTTGCTCATGGAACAGGGCTTAACCAGGGATGGTAATGGTGTTGTCTAGAACATTTAGTGTAAAATATGATTCCATATGTGTGACTATTTTGGCTGTTGCTTGACCAGTTGTAAGACAGCTTTTCCAATTGTGGCAGAAGTCCTCGGGTGCTAGTAAGGAGTAGGCAGGGTCACTAGGGCTATGTTTGTGATTGTCGTTTTGGTGAGTTAGTCACTGCTGGGTGGTCTGTCCAGTTTCACTCCTTTTTGTTTAAGATTTTCTAGCAGTTGATACAACTGCATGTATACAAAAAAGCAGTATACTAAATAAGGTGAATTAGCTTGTGGTGCAGATCGAAATTGGCAGCTATGTTGTGGTGGGCATCACTGAGGTGTGGCTGGAAGGAGATCAGAACTGGGAGCTAAATATCCTAAGGTATACATCCTATCAAAAAGACCAGCAGGTGGGAAGAGACAGTGGGGTTGCCTTGAAAATGAAAAATGAAGAGAAGTCAATAGCCATGAATGAAGTAGGGTCAAATCATGTAGAATCTATGCGGGTAGAGTTGAGGAACCACAAAGGTTTAAAAAAAACGTAATGGGAGTTATCTACAGGCCTCCAAACAGTAGTCTGGATTTGGGGCATAAGGTACACCAAGAACAAAGAGTTCTTGGAGTAAAGATTCAGAGTTCCTTGAAAGTGGAGTCTTGGGTCCATAGTTTAGTGAAGAAGGTGTTTGGTATGCTTTCCTTTATTGGTCACCGCATTGAGTATAGGAGTTGGGAGGTCATGGTGCGGCTGTACAGGCCATTGGTTTGCCCACTTTAGGAATATTGTGTGTAATTCTGGTCTCCCTGCTATAGGAAGGATGTTGTGAAACTTGAAAGGGTTTAGAAAAGATTTGCAAGAATGTTGAGATGGTTGGAGGATTTGAGCTATAGTGAGAGGCTGAATAGGATGGGGCTGTTTTCCCAGGAGCATCAGAGGATGAGGGGTGACCTTATAGAAGTTTATAATATCATGAGGGACATGGATAGGATAAATAGACAAGGTCTTTTCCTTGGGGTGAAGAGTCCAGAACTAAAGAGCATAGGGTGAGAGAGGAAAGACTTAAAGGAGACCTAAGGGGTAACTTTTCATGCAGAGGGTGGTGTGTGTATGGAATGAACTACTAGAGGAAGTGGTGGAGGCTGGTACAATTGCCACATTTAAAAGGCATCTGGATGGGAATATAAATAGGAAGGGTTTAGAGGGATATGGGCCATGTGCTGGAAAATGGGACTCAATTAGGATATCTGGTTGGCATGGACTGGTTGGACCAAAGGATCTGTTTCCATGCTGTACGTCTTTATATCTGTGACTCTGAGATAGAAAAGGTGTGTAAGAAAGGCAAGGTTACAGTGATCCTGGGGGTTTTAAGTATGCAGGTGGTATAGGAAAATTAGGTTAGTAGTGGATCGCAGGAAAAGGAATTGTGTAATGTCTACCAGATAGCTTTTTGGAGCAGCTTGCGGTGGAGCCCACTAGGGAACAGGCAATACTGGATTTAGTGTTGTGCCATTAGGCAGACTTGATAAGGGAGCTTTAGATAAAAGAACCCTTAGGAGGCAATGACCATAATATGATAGAATTTACTCTGCAATTTGAGAGGGAGAAGGTGGAATCAGATGTAAGAGTATTACAGTTGAATCAAGTCAATTACAGTGGTATGAGAGAAGAGCTGACCAGAATTGACTGCGAGAGGACCCTAGTAGGAAAGTTAGTAGAACCACAATGCCAGGAGTTTCTAGGAGTAATTTGAGAGAGACACAGCAAAAATTCATCCTGAGGAAAAAGAAGCATACTCAAGGGAGGATGAGGCAACCATGGCTGACAGGGAAGTCAGAGATAGGATATAATGTGGTGAAGGGCAGTGGGAGGCTTACAAAGACCAACAGAGGACAATGAAGAGAGAAATAAGGAGAAGACTAAATATGAGGGTAAGCGAGCTGGTAATATTAGGGAAGATTGCAAGAGTCCCTTTAGATATATAAAGGGCAAAAGAGGACATTGGGCCACTGGAAATGATGCTGGAGAGATAGTAATGGGGAAATAAAGAAATAGCTTAAGAACTAAATAAGTATTTTGCATCAGTCTTCACGGTGGAAGAAATGAGTAACATCCCAAAAATTCAAGAGACTCTGGGCAGAGATGGATATAGTGGCCATCACCAAAGGGAAGATGCTAGAAAAACTGAAAGGTCTGAAATTGGATAAATTATTTGAACCAGATGGGCTATACCCCAGAGTTCTGAAGGAGATGGCTAAAGAGATAGTGAAACTTTAGTAGTGATATTTCAGGTATCATTGGAGTCAGGGAGGGTCCCAAAGGACTGGAAAAACACTACTATAACTCCATAATTTAAGAAGGAAGCAAGGCAAAATCATAGACTGATTAGCCTGACCTTAATCATTGATAAGTTTTGGAGTCCATTGTGAAGGATGAGATTTCTGAATACTAGGAAGTGCATGGTAAAATAGGGCAAAGTCAGCATGCTTTCATCAAGTGGAGGTCATGCCTGACAAATCTGTTATAATTCTTTGAGGAGGAAACAAGCAGGTTAGACCAAAGAGAGCCAATGGATGTTATCTATCTGGACTTCCAGAAGACCTTTGATAAAGTGCCGCACAGGAGGCTGCTGAGTAAAATAAGGGTCCATAGTGTTCAAGGCAAGGTACTAGCATGGAGAGAAGATTAGCTATCTGGCAGAAGACAGAGTGGGGATAAAAGGGTCCTTTTCAGAATGGAAGCCAGTGATTAGCGATGTTCCATAAAGGTCAGTGTTAGGACCACAACTTTTCGCCTTCTCCATTAAGGATCTAGATGAAGGAACTGAGGATTTCTGGCTAAGTTTGCAGATGGTACAAAGATAGGTGGAGGGGCAGGTCGTATTGGAGGTGGTGGGCAGACTGCAGAAAGATTTCGACAGATTAGGAGAGTGGGCAAAGAAATGGCAAATGGAGTACAATGTGTGAAAATGTAAGGTCATGCACTTTGGTCAGAAAAAGAGGCATGGACTATTTTCTAAATGGGGAGAAAATTCAGAAGTTTGAAGTGCAAAGAGAGTTGGGAGTTCTAGTTCAGAATCTCTTAAGGTAAACTTGCAAATTGAGCCGGTAGTTAGGAAGGCAAATACAGTGCTGTCGTTCATCTTGAGAGGACTAGAATTGACAAGTAAGATTGTGCTTCTAACATTTTGTAAGGCTCTGGTGAGCCCACATTTAGAATATTGTGGAGAAAGTGAGGACTGCAGATGCTGGAGATCAGAGCTGAAAATGTGTTGATGGAAAAGCGCAGCAGGTCAGGCAGCATCCAAGGAACAGGAGAATCAACGTTTCCTGAAGAAGGGCTTATGCCCGAAACGCCGATTCTCCTGTTCCTTGGATACTGCCTGACCTGCTGCGCTTTTCCAGCAACACATTTTCAGTTTAGAATATTGTGAACAATTTTGGATCCCGTACCTCAGGAAAGATGTATTGGCCCTGGACTGCATCCAGAGGAGGTTCTTGAGAATGATCCCAGGAATGAAAGGCTAAACATTTGAGGAACGTTTGAGGATTCTGGGACTATGCTTGATGGAGCTTAGAAGGATATGGGGGTGCTGATTGAAACTTACAGAATACTGAACGGCCTGGACAGAGTGGACGTTGGGAAGATGTTTCCATTGGCAGAAGAGATGAGGACCTGAGGGCATAGCCTTTGAGTAACCGGAAGAACTTTTAGACCTGAGATAAGGAGAGACTTCTTCAGCATGAGAGGTGAATCAGTGGAATTCATTGCCACAGAAGGCTGTGGAGGCCAGGTCATTGAGTATATTTAAAAGAGAGATAGATAAGTTCTTGATTGTCAAGGGGATCAGAGGTTATGGGGAGAAAGCAAGAGAATGGGGTTGAGAAACCTATCAGCCATGATTGAATGGCGGAGCAGACTCGATGGGCTGAATGGCCTAATTTCTGCTCTTATGGTCTTATGAATTACTCTTTCAGCCATCTCAAAGGGCATTTACAAATCAATTACAAATCACCTTGTTGGTCAAGCCAAGTAAGGACAGCAGTTTTCTTTCCTAAAGGACATTAGTGAGCAGATGGAAGTTTGTAACAATTTAGTGATTTCATGGTCATCAGTAGACTTTTATTTCCAGATTTTCAGTGAATTCAACTTTCACCATCTATAGTAATAGAATTAGTAGTATCTGTTCTCAAAGGGGTCTTGTGAGTTGTTATCTTTTAATGACAGTATTGTCATCCTTGACTTTCAATTCAACAATAAGTACTACTTTAGGTATTTTATTTAACAAGAGTTCATTCATTTTAGAAGTTGACCCTACTTGTTTCTCTGATTACTGAGTCATGCTCACTGGATTGACATGCTGTAGTTGGGAGTGTCATCTCAAAACTATTGATTGCTAAAGAGATTCTGGTTAAGAAGCAGAAAATAGGAGCAGGAGTAGGCTATTCAGAGCTTTCCACAATGAAATATGATCATAGTTGATTATCTGACGTCTTAATCTGTTCCCACTTTGCATTGAAAACTATATCTAACTACATCTTGAAAACACTAAATCATAGAATTATAGAGCGCATAACAGGTCCTTCAGCCTATTTGAGTCTGCACCAACCAAAAAAAACTATTCTACATCTACACCAGTCTCTCTTTCCAATACTTGGCCCATAGCCTTGAATGTCATGACACTTTAAACACTCACCCAAGTATGTTTTAAAGGTTGAGGTTTCTGCCTCAAATACTGTTCCAGGCAGTGCATTCCTAATTCCCAATACCCTTTGGGTGAAAAATATTTTCCTCAATTCCTTCTAAACCTCCTGCCTTTCACCTTAAAATTATGTCCCTCTTTGTTATTAACCCTTCAACAAAGGAGAATAGCTGCTTTCTATCTGCCTGACCATGCCTGCATAATGTTGTTCACCTCAGTCAAATCCCTGCTCTAAAGAAACCAACCTGAGCTTATCCAGCCTCTCTTGATACCTAAAGTACTCCAATCCAAGCAAAATCCTGATGAATCTTTTTCATTCCCTCCAGTGCAATCACATCCTTCTTAGTGCGGTGCACACAGAACTCTAGTTGTGGCCTAACCAAAGTCCTGAACAGCACCAACAAAAACTCCCTATAATTTATGCCGTATACCTTCCTAACTATCCTTTAACCCCCACATGATCATACTACACAATTTTTATATTTCACAAATAATAAGGAACGTAGCACTGATCCCTGTGATTTGCCTCTATTTATATACACACACACACACACACCCTTCCTCCACCACTCTGTCTCCCACAATTTTGGATCACGGAAAAACAGAAGTTACAAGAGAAATTCAGTGGGTCCAGATGCCTTTAACTTCTTTATCAGTCTCTCACTGGACTTTGTCAAGGGCTTTGCTGAAATCCATATAATTACACTACACTCCTCTGCACAGCTGGTCACTCCTCTCAAAATTGAATCAATTTTTTTAGGTATGACCTCCCTCTGCTAACTCCCTGATCAAACCTTGCCTCTGTAAGTGAACATTAATTCTTTAAAAATTTTCTTCTACAGTTTCCCTATCACAGATGTGAAACTCACTGGTCTACAATACTCTGGTTTATCTCTATAACCCTCTTGAAAAGTGGGTCCATATTGGCTGTCTTCTAACACCTTCCCTGTGGCCAGATAGGATCTAAAAATTTGGATCAGAGTCCCTGTAATTTCCTCCCTCTTCTATTACAGTAGCTGGGATACTCATGATTTGTCCACTTTTCAACCTGCTAAAACCTCCAGTGCCTCATCACCTCTTCTGTCAAACTGCTCAAGAGCCTCCCAGTCCTTCTACCTAAATTCTGTACCGACATCCTCTTTCTTCTCCAAAGTGAATATGAATTACTTGTTTAACACCCTACCAGTGTCCTCTGACTTCACACCAAGATTGTCTCTTTGTCCATAATGAGTCCTATTTTTTTCCCTTGTTAGGCTTATGGAATAATTTGGGATTCTTCCTAAACTTACTTTTCTATCTTGCTGGATTACCATTAGCCATTCTTTTGTCAGCCAACTTGCAGTGTCTCTCCCCCGACCTCTTTGTTCCTGCTCTTCAACATAATTACCACCATTTCCTAGCTAGAATCAATTCTGAATAAGGGTTACTGGACCCAAAATGTTGACTCTGCTTTCTCTCCACAGATGCTGCCAGTCCTTTTGCGTTTATTTCAAATTTCCAGCATCCACAGTTCTTTTATTTTATGTTATACGTTATGATAGTCACTGTTACAGACACTTATGAGAACCTGAATATTAAATCTTACTCCAAGATTCTAAACTGACCTGTCCACATTACATCAACATAGTTGGTGGGGCTTAAACTACTCTTTTCTTGTGCCTTTTACGCTCTCCTAATTGCTTTCTTAAATTCACCCTGCACTTTTTATACTGGACTCGGGTAAAAAGCCAGCAAATTAAAAGCCTCTCTTCTCTTTCTTATGCAGTCCTAAATATTAGCGATTTTTGAGAAGATTTGTAGCTCAAGTGGTTGATAAGTATGTAAGTTAGGTTGCTGAGCTTGAAGGTTTGTCTTCAGACGGTTTGTCACCATTCTATGTAACATCATCAGTGAGCGTTTCCAGTGACATGCTGGTGGTATGTCCTGCCTCTCTATTTATAGGTCTTGGTTTCTTAAATTGGCTGATGTCATTTCCGGTTCTTTATTTCAAGGGAAGGTAGGTAGGATCTAAATCGATGTGTTTATTGATGGAGTTCTGGTTAGAGTGCCATCTCTGTCAGAATTCTTGTGCGTGTCTTTGTTTCACTTGTCCTAGGATGTGTGAGGTGTCCTTCTTTGTCTCTGTTTAGAAACTAGTAATAGTGGGTTGTGTCTTTTGGTGGCCAGTTGGTATTCACGTTTCCAGGTGGCAGGTTTGCTGCTAATTTGTCTGATGTGTTTTTTTACAGTTCTTGCATGGTATCTTGTAAATGACGTTCATTTTGCTGGTGGTATCTAATGGATCTTTAGGTTAACTAGTCATTGTTTAAGTGTGTTGGTAGGTGTGTGGTCTACCATGATGCCAACGGGTCTGAGTAGTCTGGAAATCATTTCTGACATGTCTTTGATGTAAGGGAATGTGGCAATAATTTTTGGTTGCATTGTGTCTGCTTGGTTGGGTTTGTTTCTGAGGAATTGGTGGATTGTGTTTATTGGGTATCTGTTTTTCTTGAAAACATTGTATAGATATTTTTCTTATGCTTTTTGTAGTTCTTGGGTGCTGCAGTGTGATTGTAGCTCATTGAAATAATGTTTTGATGCAGCTCTGTTTGTAGGTTTTGGGATGATTGCTTCTGAAGTTAAATATTTGGTCTGTGTTTGTTGTTTTTCTGTAGACACTGCTTTGAGGCTCTCCATTAACTGTACATTCAACTGTCAAATCTAGAAATGGGAGCCTGTTGTCATTCTCCTCCTCTTGTGAATTTTATGCCTGTCAGGATATTGTTGATGGTGTTGTATGTTTCCTCTAATTTGTTCCGTATTGTGATGACAGATGTCATCCATGTAGCGGACCCAAAGTTTGGGTTGGACAGATGGGAGGAACGCCAACTGGCCACCAAAAGACATGACCCACTATCACTAGTTTCTATACATACGAACAAAGAAGGACAACACACACATCCTAGGAGAGGCGAAACAACGACGAGCACGAGAATCCTTAGAGGCATGGCACTCTAACCAGAGCTCCATCAATAAACATATTGATTTAGGTACTATCTACCTCCCCTTGAAAAAAAGAACCAGAAATGTCATCACCCACCTTAAGAAACCAAGACCTATAAATAGAGAGGTGAGACATACCACCAGCACTTCAACAGAGACTCTCACTGATGACGAGTGTGGTGACAAAATGTCTGAAAACAAACCTTCAAGCTCAGCAAGCTAATTTACATACTTAGTCCTAAATATTCCAAGACATCCAGGGTTCGCTGGGCTTGTTGGTCCTATATGTCATCTTTAAAGGGACTAGACTTATGGTCTCCTCAATTGTGATGTGCCCCCACCCCTGTTCGCCTGTTCTGCTGTAGATTTACCCAGGAGTAGTTTTCAGTCTAGTCTAGCGTCAACCACTTGGTGACAGAGGATTCCGCAGACTCTCCACTCTCTGGATGAAGAAATTTCTCATCTTGGTCCTAAGTGGCTAAACATCTACCCTTTTAGACCGTGAGCTGTGTTCTGGCATCAGCCATTTTAGGGAGCATCCTTCCTGTGCTAAAGGCAACTATGATCTATGGTACTTTTTAAGGTAGACAAAGAAAGACAAACTTGTAGTCACTGAGTGCTTTCCATGATCACCAGAAGTGTTTTACAGCCAGTGACTTACTTACAAAATGTAGACACTGTTTGTACTAGGAAATGTGAGAGCCAGCAAACTCCTACAAATAGCAGCATGATAATGACCAGATAATATAAGCATATGTGATGTTGATTGGGGGATAACTATTAGCTAGAGTACTAGGGATACTTCCCATCTTTTTCAAAAAGGATTGTACCCTTATTAAAATCTTTACACCAGCAGTTGGATGGGACCTTGCCTAAATGTCTCATCTTCAAGATGGCATCTCCAACAGTGCAACATTTCCCTGGTTTCAGAAGTCTCAACCTTGCTCTTCAGTTTTTATGACTGGTTTTGTGTTTGACAATTGCTTCCAGTGTTAAAGCAGATAGTAAGTACATTTCATGTCTGTGTGGTTTCATATCAAATAATTAATAGTTGTGACTTAATTTTATGTTGATCAGAGAAAATTGCTGAATACTAAAGTTTTTTTAGACTAATGCCCAAACAACATTTGCTTGTATTTAGGTTCCATATGCTGCTTTATTTAGCCCAAGTAACACTATTTTCAGATCACACCTGCTTTAATCCATCAAAATGTGCTTGCAGCATTAATCTTTGGAATAAACATCACTTTTCAGTTGAAATTAATAAATATCTCTTCTGTACAGAATTCTAAATGATTTAAGGATGTGCTCAATGTTTTCTGTTCACATGTCTAATGCAAATCTTTGCTTTTGTGTGAAAGATTTTAATGCAATAATTCACAAAGAAGAGAAATTCTCAAACAATAAATAACAATAGAGCCAGGTTACTTGCAGACTTTCGATTTGAACTTCCTAAACAAAACCAGGGCTTTGACTTCTCACATGATTACTTAAAAGGCATCTGGATGGGTATATAAATAGGAAGGATTTAGAGGGATATGGTCAAGTGCTAGTAAATGGGACTGGATTAAATTAAGATATCTGGTCAGCATGGACAGGTTAGATAGAAGGGTCTGTTTCTGTGCTGTACATCTCTATGACTTGTCAGTCATTTGAATTAAATGACCCAGTGATTATTTATTAGACATAATTTTGAAGGTGCGTAACAGTGGATGAAAACAATCGACAGAAGACAAACGGGTGCTCTGTGATGCCTTAAGCTTTATCATGTTCATCACCAACAGAGAAGTAAAAATGAAACACTTTACAAAACCTGAAAATGTTTCCCTGAATTTTCCTGGACATTGATAGCTAATCCTGAAGATTCAGCTGATTTTACAGCTACATTTTTTTTTGTGTGCAGTGATTTCTGTCTCCATCACACAATCATCCCTGCTCTGTCTCATTGTCTTCTGAATCTTCTCTTTTAACCTGCTTAAATGTGCCGTAGTGCAAAACCTGTTTCTTTTTCTTTATTAGCACCAAATCCTTTATCCATTCAGCTGTTCTCACTGACCCCTAATCTATACTTGCTCCTGGTTAAGCAACAGTTGTTGTCTTAACAATTCACGTTCTTGTTTTCATGTTCCTGCATTACTTTGCCCTCCATTTCTCTTTAATTTCCTGCAGCGCACACACCTCTGGGATACCTGTTTTGTGTCATGATCCTCATGATTTTATTTGCTGTATGATTGTTATTTGTACCTTTAGCTGCCAAAGCCCAACACACAGATGGAAGGATACAGGAAGGGAATTCCTATCTACAACTCTTTGCTCCTTTCAATCCTGCTTAAAATTAACCAATCCTTTCATCTTCTGCAGTACTCTACAAATATTTTTTTGGTTATGCTAGGTATTTTACATTCCTTCTTGTGGCCTTTTGATTCAACCTTTTATAAAACCTTTATCATTCACCACATGAGAAGACCAAAACTGGCTGGTTTTATGTTATCATATGGAATTGCCCTGAAATTACAACCTATTTTCTTTGGCTGTCACTTGGCGCTTCTCATGGACCTTAGAATTGTACAATACAGTGCAGATCTTTTCTTTACAATCTATAAAGTAGCAAGCTGTGTATGCTTTGTGTTGTTCTGCCCACATTCACAACCCTACATTTCATCTCTGTTAACTACTATTTGCCAGTTTGCAGACCCGCTCTCCTATCATAGATTTGCAGTACATTTTTCTTATTCACAAATGTATTAGTAGTACAAACCTCTGTGTTTCATCCGCAACTAGTGGGGTGGTTGAACTTTTAGAGTAGGTCATTAGTAAAGATAATGAAAAGCACTGGCACTAACACTGGTAAAAATACAAGGCATTTGCCAGTAGCCACATACATTATTGTCGAAGCATTATTTACAACTGCACACACTTCATGACTTACATTTCAAATACCGTACAACATCTAATAGTAATTTTCAGGTTACATTTGGTGGGGGAATAATAATTAAAGGTAAGATTTTAATTCTGTAAAGGAACATAATAAAACCTGAGCAATATTTGCACCTTTTCAAGTGAACTTTGAATGCACTTGCTCCATATTTATCAGCTAGATTTTGTAGCTCTGAAGGAATGTGTGTTCTGCATGGTACAAAAGCTTTATTTTGAGCAGCAGTCCTGGGAAAGTTGTTAGTACAATACAAATGGCTGGACTTTTGCACTCAGTGGGGAATGGTGTTGGCATTTACTCTGGCGAACAGATTTTCTTTGTTCTGCTGCACTGTGCTTGCAGGATTCTGAAGCTGAATCAGCTTGCTGCCTGTGGATGTGGGACTTTGGGTGAACAGAGCAAGTGACTATACATTGTCTTAACTAATCAGATGATATAGTCCTTATTGAGACATCAGAAGTATATTGGTACTGTATGTAAGTTATAATATTTAATTCAATTCAAATCTTCTAACAAAATTAATAGGGAGAGCAATTTGGAATTGAGAGCGAACTTAGAAAAAACATGCATTGCAAGTTTTTTTTTAAATAAATGTCCACCAATAATTAAAAGACTACCTATTTGCACCTCTGTGATAGCACTGGCCCAGCTCATCTAATGCTGCCTTTGTTAGAATTAACTATTCCAATGAACTAATGATTAGTCTCCCACACTTTAATCCTCCATAAACTTCAGGGCATCCAAAACACTGCTGATCTTGTTGTAACTGGCAGCAAGCCCTGACATATCCTCCCATGCTGTCTGACTTGCCTTGACTATGGTTAAGCAACATATAATGTTAAAACTCTCATCCTTCAAGTTCTTCTATTCCTGTTTCTGTGATTTACAAATCCTCAACTCTTCAAGTTATCTCTTCAGCAAACCAAGTTTTAATTGTGCCACTATTTGTGATCATGCATTCAGTTGCCAAAGCTCAAAACTTCCAGAATTTCTTCCACCTCTGTACCTCCTTTCTTCCTTTATGTCACTCCTTAAAACTTGCTGTTTTGACCAACGTTTGGTCATCTGACCTAATGTCTTATTATGTGGCTTCGTGTTATATTTTGTTTTGTAAAATGCCTATAAAGAGTCTCGGGATACTTTGTTAAAGATGCTATGAAATATAAGTTGTTGTAAAATCTGAAAACATGAGAATTCAAATTTATAACAGCAAATTTGCAGTGCAGACAAGTCGTTTGACTAATTAAATACTGTAATTCCATCTTAAACAAGTAATTCAATGCTGTGTTTCTTGTCAATATGTGTAGCAAATCTTAAGGAGCAATATTTGGCAAATCTAACTTCCTTGTTTCTGTATTTAATTGTGCATGTGCAGATGCTGAAAGTTGCTGTCTGCTTTATTCCTATGTCGTGATGAATGCGGATGGCCTCACCATTACTCTTACCACAAACACAAGTCCATTAGGTGCAATGTTGAAGTTCAGTTACAAAATAAGTCTTGTAATGTTTTAAACACCTTGTAAAACGTTCCCTAATCAAAGAGCAGTAAAACTTTCAATATCCACAGCCTGTTTTTATTAACACAACTGGAAGGGAGAGGGTGAACTGCCAGCTGTCGTGGTGCGTATAGGCTCCAGTGATATAGATAATAAATGAGATGAGGTCCTACAAGCAGAATTTGGAAGTTAGGAGCCAAGTTAAAACGTAGGACCTCAGTGAAAGTAATCTCCGGATTGATACCAGTGCCACATGCTAGTGAGAGTAGAAATGAAAGAGGCAGGATAAATGAGTGGCTTGAGAGATTGTGCAGAATGGAGAGTTTCAGATTTTTAGGAAACTGGGACTGGTTCAGGAGAGGGGGTAGCAGGGTTGGAATATAACAAATCAGACGGTCTTCATCTGGGCAGGACAGGAGCCAATGTCCTAGAGGATGTTTTTGCTCTATTGGGTAAAGTTTAATCCAATGTGCAAGGAGGATGGGAACCAAATGAGGTTAGCTGACAGTTAGAAGATAATAACCAAAGCCTGTAAGGATCTAGATAATGAAGTCAACGTGACTAAGGGGAAGAGTGGGCAGGAAGCCCACGTAAAGAAGTAAAAACAATGACTGCAGATGCTGGAAACCAGATTCTGGATCAGTGGTGCTGGAAGAGCACAGCAATTCAGGCAGCATCCGAGGACAGGCAAAATCGACGTTTCGGGCAAAAGCCCTTCATCAGTCTTCCAGCACCACTGATCCAGAAAATAATGTTGCCAGTAGATCCAAAGAAAGGGAATTGTGTTCCGAGGCGGAAGATGAGGCGTTCTTCCTCCAGGCGTCTGGTGGTGAGGGAGCGGCGGTGGAGGAGGCCCAGCACCTCCATATCCTCGGCAGAGTGGGAGGGGGAGTTGAAATGTTGAGCCACTGGGCGATTTGGTTGATTGGTGCGGGTGTCTCGGAGATGTTCCCTAAAGCGCTCGAGACAGGTGGTCTGAAGTGCATTTATTTTAATGCAAGAAGAGTAGTAGGTAAGGCAGATGAACTTAGGGCTTGGATTAGTACCGGGGAGTATGATGTTATTGCTGTTACTGAGAATTGGTTGAGGGAAGGACAAGATTGGCAACTGAATATCCCAGGATATAGATGCTTCAAGTGGGATAGAGAGGGAGATAAAAAGGGCGGAGGAGTTGTATTACTGGTCAGACAGGATATCACAGCTGGAGGACGGCATTATGAAGGACTTGAGCAGTAAGGCAATATGAGCAGAACTCAGAAATGGGAAGGGTGGGATAACAATGTTGGGGTTGTACTGCATCTCTCATTCGCTATTGGGAGGCCTGAAGTACAAATATGTAGACAGATTATGGAAAGATGTCGGAGGTGGTGGTGGTGGGTGGAGATTTTGATTTTCTCAACATTGACTGAGATTCACTTAGTGTTGGGAGATTTAGATGGAGCAGATTTTATAAGAAGCATCCAGGAGGGTTTTCTCGGCAGTATGTAAATAGTCCAACTCTGGAAGGTGCCATACTGGACCTGGTGTTGTGGAATGAGCCTGGCCATGTTGTTGAAGTTTCAGTGTGGGATTATTTGGGAATAATAATCACAATTCCATAGGTTTTAGAATATTCATGGACAAATGCTAAATTGGGGGAAGGCCAATTATAGCAAAATTTGTCTGGAGTTGGGAAATGTGGGTTGTTTGAGCAGAGCTGCTGTTGGAAGGTAAATCCACGTTTGATATGTGGGAGGCTTTTCAAGAGAGGTTGATTGGAATTCTGGACAGACATGTCCCTGTGAAACTGAGGTATAGAAATGTCAAGATTAGGGAACCATGGATGACAGATGAAATTGTGAGACGAGTTAAGAGGAAAAAGGAAGCATTTATAAGGTCTAAGCGACTGAAAGCAGATGAAGCTTTGGAAGAATATCTGGAAAGTAGGGCCAATCTGAAATGAGGAATTAAAAGGGTCCCAGCATGCCCCCCCCCCCCCCCCCCCCATTACTAGTTTAAATCCTCCCCAATAGCTCTGGCAAATCTTTCTGCCAGTATATTAGTCCCCTTCCAATTCAGGTGCATTACTTTGGGTCAAGTCGGCATAAGGAGGGATGAAGTGTTGGGTATTGTAAAAGGCATTAAAATGGACAAATTTCCAGATCTGGATGGGATCTATCCAGGTTACTGAGGGAAGTGAGAGAGGAAATAGCTGGGGCCTTGAACATATCTTTGCAGCATCCTTGAACACTGGTAAGGCCCTGGAAGGCTGGAGAATTGTTATTGTTGTCCCTTGTGTAAGAAGGGTAGTAAAGGATAATCCAGGTAATTCTAAACCTGTGAGTCTGACGTCAGTGGTAGGGAAGCTACTGGAGAAGATACTGGGAGATGGGATCTATTTACATTTGCAAGAAACTGGGCTTATCAATGATAGGCAGCATGATTTTATGCAGGAAGGTCATATCCTACTAACTTCATAGAAGTTCTTTGAGGAAGTGACAAAGTCGAATGATGAGGGAAGGGCTTTAGATACCATATACTTGGACTTCAGTAAGGTGTTTGATAAGGTTTCCCATCATCACCTTTTTTCTGATGGAGAAAGTGAAGTTGCATGGAGTCCAGGGTGTACTAGATAGATGGATAAAGAACTGACTGGGCAACAGGAGACAGAGACTGAGTGGGAGTGAATTTCTCAAAATGGAGAACTGTGACCAGTTTGTGATATACATAATGGTCTAGAGGAAGGTTTAGGTGGTCTGATTGGCAAATTTGCTAATGACCTAAGATTGGTGGAGTAGCAGATAGTGAAGGGAGCTGTCAGAAGTTGCAGCAGAATATAGATAGATTGGAGAGCAAAGCAAATGGAACTGGTTCAGTTTAGGAAACCTGATTGGCATGGACAAGTAGGGTGAAGGGCCTCTTTCCATGCTGTCTCCACAAAGTCTGTGCAGTAGTCACTCCTACCAGTACAAACATTGGCAGATCAGTGAGGATGAGTTTGTGTGTATTTTTGCCTTCTGTTTTACTGAAGAAAGCATTTGGCAAGCTTGCTTTGTTAGTATGCTGAGTATAGGAGTTGGGACGTCATGTTGCAGCTGTACAAGACATTTGTGGGCCACGTTTTGAATACTGCATTCAGTTCTGTTCTCTCTGCTAAAGGAAAGATGTTATTTAAACTTGAAGCGGTGCAAAAAAAATTTACAAGAATATTGCCGGATTGAAGGTTGAGTTATAAAGATAGGCTGAATAGAATGGGACTTTCTCCCGATAGAATTGGAGGCTGAGGGCTGACGTTTTCGAGATTTATAAAGTCATGAGGGGCATGGGGTGAAATGGCCAAGGTCTTTTTCCCAGGGTAAGGGAGTCTAAAATTAGGGGGCATAGGTTTAAGGTGAGAGGGGAAAGACTTAAAAGGGACCTAAGCGGCAACCGTTTTTACGAGAGAGTAGACAGTGTATGAAACAAACTGCCAGAGGAAGTGGTAGAGATGGGTACAATTGCAACATTTTAAAAGGCATCTGGATGGGTATACAGATAGGAAGGGTTTAGAGGGATACGGGCCTAATGCTAGCAAATGGGAATAGATCAGTTTAGAATATCTGGTCGGTGCAGACCAGTTGGACCAAAGGATCTGTTTCTGTGCTGTTATTAGTCTATGATTATGACTTTAATTTTCACAAGTATAACGCATAATAAAAGCTCTATGTTGTGCATTTTGCAATAATAATTGTTAGAGTTAATAAAATACAATGTAACTAGCTTACATCCACAGCTATTTTCTGTACTGATGGATTGGACTAGTGCAATATACATTAGACTTATTTGTCAAATACAATATTATAGTTTTTATGAATTAGAAATTGTGTGGAGAAGAATATCAATACCTGATATTCTGGAATATTTTTCATTTTCAACACTTGTGCAGTTAATAACTTTAACACATAACCAGGAAATGACAAATTGCTCTACAATATCATGCACCAATCCCTGACTTGGAGGTAATAGACAGCCAAATCCTGCATACTTCAGTCAGTGAACCTGTTCGTTCAACATCCATATACAAGTGTATAGTGTTCAGAATATGTTACAAACCAGTTGTGAGTTCAAAAACATTTATTTTCTCTTTATTCTCACCACCAGACATTAAACAGACCTGCGATTTAATTTTTTCCCTTTATTTAAACTATAGTGACATTTATCTGCTTCCTTTGTTTGTAACACAAGTGTACAGTTTTCAGAATATGGATGTTGAATGAACATACTCCGTGCTTTTCTCACACATACTTAAATATGGAAGAGATGGAGAGTAATACTTTGCAACACAGATAAACATAAAACAATCAGAAGAGAACGGATTGAAAAGAATAAAAAAGTTCTTTTAATAAATAACAACTTGACTACAAATCAACTAAGGAATGCCAGTTTATCAATGTCCTTGTTTTTTAAGATGGAGTTCAAAAGTCCAAGGTAGGAATTAGTGATCTGGAATTCCTTTGTGGCAGCAATTGATGATCTTGTTATTCAGGAGCATAGAAGCAGAAGTAGCCATTCAGCCCCTCAAGCATATTCTGCCATTTAATGAGATCACTGTAGATCTGTTGTCTAACTGCAAGCAAATCTACTCTTACTATATGGATAAAAATCTCCTTTGAAGGTCTTCTAAGGAATAATGCTGAAATATAATTTCTGTTGTGCCTTTTGAATGAAAGGAAGTCGATTACTTTCGGAGAGCTCATACAGGTTGTTAGCTGCTGTTTATAAATGCTGCCAGACCTGCTGAGTTTCTCCAGCAATTTCTGTTTTTATAACAGTAATGCTTATTGGGCTGTTGAGTGTATTTTAAAAACAGCCATAAATCTATGTATTCATGATACCTTTTGTCCCGGTGACATGCATTCTGGTTAAAAGAAAGAAACAAGTAAAGGTGTATTCATTTATTCTCCCATTCCACTCACATTAGATTTATTTGGTGCAATCTTGGCTTCTGATTGCATCACTTCACTTAATGTCCCCAGATAATGTCATCTTAGGTAAAAATTTCTTAGTGATGGGAGTCCTAGTGTGGGAGGAAAGAGTAAAGTTTCAAATCCTCCCTGACATTAGGGATTGGGTGTTTCCAGTATCTGAGTAAGGAAATAGAATTGCTCACTTTGAGAGAGGATTATGGTGCTCCCATTGAGGACAAAACTCCTTCAGGATTGCGAGAGTGTATTTGAGTGGATTTCACACAGGGCAAATTCTCTGAAGTGGTTAGAATCTGCAGTGAAGATATCTTGCTGGTTGTTCTATGCACCCCGCTGAGGTATGTGTCTTAGGACTGCTCTAGTGGACCAAGAATTGCAACCTTTGTTTGATTACAATCAATGGTCATTTCACGGGCCAACATGGAATAGACTTCTCAAGCCTTCCCTGCTAACTGACCCTGAAACATGAAGGTTCTCATTTCTTGTTGCCATTGTAACTGTCCTGCTCCCCATTCAAAAGTAGTGAAGAAGGACTACACATCACCCTCCTTAAAATTTAGGAATGTAACTAGTTAAGGGCTTCAAAACTTGACTCTCTAACAGGAAAATTTGGATAGTTACAGAGTGGAGAGAAGTTTTACCTGCCAGTTTCCATCTGGTCAAGTTCTTCCTAAACCTTTAACTGCTTTTCCATTCTTGGAACTGGAAAGTGTTTTCATCGATATGTGTGTCTCTCTCTCTTTCTTTATCTTTCCTCCTTTCTATCTGTTTCCCTAAACTCTATCTATATTTTAAGCTTTTTCAGCACTTGTTGAGTAACAGGATGTTGATTGGTTTCCGGTTCTAATTCCTCAGCTACGTGTTCTGATTGTGGACTGGGTCTCTGGCCTATTATTTAGTGACTGTGTTTTTAAAACAGTCACTAAATATATGTACTAACACCAGTTTTTAACTTATGATATATGGATTAAAAACAGCAAAAAAAAAGCAAACTTCAAAGGCAGCTTCTAGCAGGAATCTCCTATGGAAGTTTTCTGTCTATTCTTTTAAGACCTTAAATTCTAATGCAGTTAATGGAAATTGAGCGCCTTCCTGCTGACATTAATTGTATTTGTCTGTGGGCCAAAGCTCTGGCTTTGTCTTTTTTTCAAAAATGTGATCGGACATGTGTATTGCAGCCATTCAAGGAGGCATCTTCTCAAGGGATGGACAATAAAATGCTGGCCAGCCAGAGAAGTCCACATCCCACAAGTGAATTAAAAAAATTCCTAAAGTCAATTGCAAGCCTCTAGAATTTTCTTTTCCTAGATACTTTTAATTGAATACTTTGAATAACTTGTCTTTGAATCTTAACTTTTATGTATTACAGATACATTTAATTGTAGCTGACAGGAAATGCTTCCTAGAAGTACATAGTATTTTAAATTGACTTTATGCAATGTTATTTACCACAATGAGTGGAATTTTATAGTCATCCTGTAAGCAGGCTGGCTGCTCTGGTGTGGAGATGAGTGGTGATAAAAAAATGGTGACATGATATTGCCATGACTGCCTACCTGTCTCTGCCAGTACTTTACAGCAGTGGGTGAGACATCAAGCACTACGTTTTGAGTTACTTGGGAATTTCATCTTATTCGTGACCATTGATGGGCTCATTCCACAGGAGGTGTCCATTCTACCTTTCACCAACAGACAAGATTGTGTGGATGGAAGTTCCTCCCTGAGCTGATTGATGGTTTGATGGTTATGAAATTTCCTCACTTGGCCTAGTTGAGAAGGGAGGCTTGTCCCCAACTTATCAGCTGAGGGAGCAGGTTCACCACTTCTGGTCCATGAATCTACAGTACATCTATTGTTCCTGAGGCTAGAGTCCCAAGCCAATAAATAATTTCATTTGTACATTTGGTCATGTAGCCATGTTTTCTTGACATTTCTGTTTCGGCTGCAACTTGAATCAACATCACGACCGGCAGTTATAACCCGACCAATTTAACAGAGAAACAATTTCTCATTTGTGAAAAGTTACCTGTTACGTATCAGCAGCATTACAAAAAGAAATGAAGTTATATCCTGTGCGAGTTTTGTATTTTTTAATATTCTTATGAAGAACTAAGTTGCAAGATTGATGCTGGAAAACTGTTGACTTCTATGTGAAACCCCATAATGGAGTAATGTTGAATATATTTACGAGTTTTATATAATCTTAACACTAAAGAATGTATTTTAAATGAATTAAAGAAGACTATTCAGTTTTAACCAAAACCACTTATGTTTTGCAGTATATTCTTTCGATGGGCTCCTGGTCTTTGGCTTGCTTTTTATATGCACCTGTGCATACCTAAAGAAAGTTCCCCGACTAAATAAGTGGCTACTATCTGAAAAGAAAGGGGTATGGGGTGTATTTTACAAAGGTAAATTGATGTGATATTAGATTTAATGAACAAAAACATTAATCTGTTTTAGGATATGATAAAATCAAATAATAAAAAGATCATCTGGATTTTGAATGACTTATTGCTCAAGTTTGTATTGTATATTCTTGAGGGGTAAACTAATTGGTTTTGATTAAAAAGATTTGATTAGTAAGTTAAATATTGTAACTACACTGGATTAAAGCATGCGATTTAATAGATCATGAACTAAAATCATCTTAAAGTCGTAAAATAAATGTAGTTTGATATTCTCTATGTCCAGCAATATTTTTGTGTTTATTTTTATAACTTTAGATCTTCTTGAATAAATATTTATCAGACAATGCAAATAACAGAAAAATGCAAAATACTGTGGATGCTGGAAATCTGAAACAAACAGAATGCTGGAGAAACTCAGTAGTTCTGGCAGCATCTGTGGAAAGAGAAGCAGAGTTAACATTTTGAGTCCAGTATGACAAATTCAGAACTGAAAGGTGTTGGAAAGTAGTTTTTTTTAATATACTTTTTGACAGAGGCAGAGGAGGAGCAAAAGAGCAGATGGTGTGAAGACCCTGTGCAAAGAGAAAGGGATTGTTAAACGTGGTAAAGGAGAAAGATGTGTAAAATAAGTATTAATTAACACATGAAAGGAAGAGAATGGTCTTTTTCTACTACGAGCAAAATCAAGACAAGGGTTGAGGGGGTGTTAGACCACATAAGAAAAATGGAGAACAGACATAATGTGGTTAATTTCTGAAGTTGTAGAAGTCAATATTGAGACCTCGGACTGTAAAATTCCTAAGTGGAAAATGAGGTGGTGTTCCTCAAGTTTGTGTTGTACTTCATCGGAAGATTGCACGTCAACACTACAGTCAAGAGAGCACACCAATTCCTCTACCTACTTAAGAGGCTAAGGAGATTTGGCATTTCCACAATGAGTCTTGCCATTTTTTATAGATGCACCATAGAAAACATTCTATTCCAGTGCAGCCCAGCCCATTACGAGAACCCAGCCTTCTTTCTATTGGCTCTGTCTATACTTCTCACTGCCTCTGGAAAGTAGCCAACGTAATCAAAGACCTCTCCCACCCTAGCTATACTGTCTTGCACCTTCTTTGGGCAGAAAGTACAAATATTTGAAAACACATACCAACAGATTCAAGAACAGTTTTTTTTTCCCTGCTGTTATAAGACTGATGAACAGGCCTCTCATATATTAGAGTTGATCTTCCTCTGCACCTTCTCTGTAGCTCTAACACAATATTCTGCATTCTGTTCTATTACCTTAATGTACTTATTTAGGGTGTGATTTTCCTTAAAAATTATACGTCTCATTGTATCTTGGTACATGTGACAATAATAAATCAAATCAAATCTAACTTATTTTACCTTTCCCTGTTTCATCATCATTAACAACCACTTTGGCTTTTGTACGGGGCCTCCATTCCAATCTGCCTTTTTGCTTCTCTGTCAAAAGTATAAAAAATCCATTTTTCAACAATCTTTCTGTTCTGGAGAAGACTCATACTGGACTCAAAGCACCAATTCTTTCTCTCTTCACAAGACACTTGACCCTACTCTCAACTAGTATCGTTGTGAGCAGTTCGTAGTGTGTGTGGAGTAATCCACTGTGACTCCTGTTCAGTTCTTCCTGCTACTCTGTGACGAAGGGTTAGACCTCGTGGGATACAGGGAGAACTAGCCATTTGGATACAGAACTGGCTTGAAGGTAGAATACAGAGGGTGGTGGTGGAGGTTGCCTTTCAGACTGGAGGCCTGGGATCCGTTATGGCCACAAGGATAGGTGCTGGGTCCGCTGCTTTTCATTATGATTTGGATGTGGACCTAGGAGGTATAGTTAGTAAGTTTGCGGATGACACCAAAATGGGAGGTGTAGTGGACAGCAAAAGTTATGAGTACAACCAGACCTTGATCCGATGGGCCAATGGGCTGAGGAATGGCAAATGGAGTTCAATTTAGACAAATGTGAGCTGCTGCATTTTGGAAAGACAAATCAGGGCAGGACTTGTACACTTAATGGGAAGGTTTTGGGGAGTGTTGCAGTCCAAGGTCTCTTTGTTCAGCAGGTTCATAGTTCCTTGCAAGTGGAGCCGCAGGTAGATAGAATAGTGAAGGCGGCATTTAGTATGCTTTCCTTTATTGGTCAGTGCATTGAGTATAGGAGTTGGGAGGTCATGTTGCAACTGTTGGTTAGGCCACTTTTGAAATGTTGTGTGTAATTCTGGTCTCCCTCCTATCGGAAGGTGAAACTTGAAAGATTCCAGAAAAGATTTACAAGGATATTGCCAGGGTTGGAGGATTGGGCAAGGCTTAATAGGCTTGGGGCTGTTTTCCCTGGAGTGTTGGAGGCTGAGGGGTGACCTTATAGAGGCTTATAAAATTGAGGGGCTTGGATAGGGTAAATAGACAGACAAAGTCTTTTCCCTGGGGTGGGGAGTCCAGAACTAGAGGGCATAGGTTTTGGCTGAGAGGGGAAAAAATTAAAAGGGGCCTAAGGGGCAACTTATCATGCAGAGGGTGGTGCGTGGTGGAGGCTGGTACAATTTGCCACATTTAAAAGGCATCTGAATGGGTAAATGAATAGGAAGGGTTTTGAGGGATATGGGCCACGTGCTGGCAAATGGGACTAGATCAGATTATGATATCTGGTTGGCATGGATTAGTTGGACCAAGGGGTCTGTTTCCATGCTGTACATCTCAACGACTCTATCTAAACTTTTGCGTCATGATTTGGAGATGCCGGTGTTGGACTGGGGTGTACAAAGTTAAAAATCTCACAACACCTGGCTATAGTCCAACAGGTTTAATTGGAAGCACACTAGCTTTCGGAGCGTCGCTCCTTCATCAGGTTATAGTGGAGGGCTCAATCCTAACATACAGAATTTGTAGTAAAATTTTAGTGTGATGTAACTGAAATTATACATTGAAAAATTGATTCTGTTGAGTCTTTCATCTGTTTGAATACCATGATAGTTTCACTTCTTTCATGTGTAAATCACAAAACCTTTTTTAAAAAGTTGCATTCTCAGGTTAGCTGTTGACAATGGGTGATAGCTAGACAATATGTTGAAGGTGTTAGCCCCCTGTGTTCTCTGTCTATGCCATGATGTTTAGATTGATTCTAATCTAAAACATGAATTCATGCAGTTTTTGAGCAAAGTACAATGTAACTCTGCAATTACATATTCACCCCACAAAATGTGTGTGTGTGTGTGTGTGTGTGTGTGTGTGTGTGTGTAGTGTAATGGTGATCACCTGTAATGTGACATGAACCCAAGGTCCTGGTTGAGGCCCTCCCTATGGGTACCGAACTTAACTGTCAGCTTCTGTTTGGCCACTTTTTGCTGCTGCCTGTCCCGACATTCGACCTCGGACCTTCGGGTGACCATCCTCCAAGGCGGGCTTCGGGACAGGCAGCAGCGAAAAGTGGCCAAACACAGGCTGATAGCTAAGTTCGGTACCCATAGGGAGGGCCTCAACCGGGACCTTGGGTTCATGTCACATTACAGGTGATCACCATTGCACTATATACACACACACACA
>NC_057735.1:27253805-27260924 GCF_004010195.1 Chiloscyllium plagiosum
ATATATTTTGTGGGGTGAATTTGTACTTGCAGAGTTACATTGTACTTTGCTCAAAAACTGAATGAATTCATATAAAACTCTGATTCTAATCTAAAAAGTGAGATATCAATCTAAACATCATGACAGAGAACACAGGGGGCTAACACCTTCAACATATGGGGTAAAAACAATGACTGCAGATGCTGGAAACCAGATTCTGGATTAGTGGTGCTGGAAGAGCACAGCAGTTCAGGCAGCATCTGAGGACAGGCAAAATCGACGTTTCGGGCAAAAGCCCTTCATCAGGAATAAAGGCAGAGAGCCTGAAGCGTGGAGAGATAAGCTAGAGGAGGGTGGGGGTGGGGAGAGAGTAGCATAGAGTACAATAGGTCAGTGGGGGAGGAGATGAAGGTGATAGGTCAGGGAGGAGAGGGTGGAGTGGATAGGTGGCAAAGGAGCTAGGCAGGTCGGACAAGTCTCTTCCAGCACCACTAATCCAGAACCTTCAACATATTGTCTAGCTATCACCCATTGTTAACAGCTAACCTGAGAATACAACTTTTTAGAAAAAGGTTTTGTGATTTACACATGAAAGAAGTGAAACTATCATGGTATTCAAACAGATGAAAGACTCAACAGACAATCAGTTTTTCAATGTATAATTTCAGTTATATCACACTGTAAAGTTTTTTGCAATAAATTCTGTGTTAGGATTGAGCCCTCCACTATCACCTGATGAAGAAGGTGGCGCTCCGAAAGCTAGTGTGCTTCCAATTAAACCTGTTGGACTATAACCTGGTGTTGTGTGTGATTTTTAGCTTTAAACTTTTGAGTGTCTCCATACAGTACAGCAGAGATTAAGAAACTTTGAGGCAAAATTTCTACCAGAATTTCTGCTCCATGCCACATGTTAAATCTTGCATTGTGCTACCTCATTAAAGTTATTTTGAGATGATTCTGAATGTGATATTTGCAATGTATCCTAGTGTATTTTTAAAGAAAACAAAAGTGAGGAAGCATTATTGTACTAATTACTAAATAAAACTATGTTTCTTTACAGCTGCAGTAATAGGAACAAGACTTCATGTACCAGTTGCACTGTCTTGCCTTGTCATGGGTGTTTATGTTTTGTTTATTAAATGACAACCATAATCCAAATATGATGAAGAACGTAAGAGGAACAATATTTAGAAAAACATGCAACAAGGATTATGATCAGATAATGTTTCCTTTCTGTACAAGAACTGAACACTATACTGTTTACCCCCTCGTGCTATCCTGGAGGTGCTTGGAAGAAACATTAACTAATGGAAAAGTAAATTGCTGGTATATACATGGTCCGTACTAAATCTGTATCTTTATTCCAAGGTGTGTGCTTACAGCAAATCTTCTTCTGTTTCACTTGAAAACAACATCATGAAAGACTAGTCAGACAATTAGTCAACATCTTTGAGTATTCAGCTTTGAAGGAAGTATTTATGTGGGTCAGTAAGTTTGGAAATATTTTGAATTGGAAACTATAATCCTGAGATAATCATTTAAAATGGGTTTCTTTTTCAATTTCTGAATTTAATCAGATACTAAATTTTCAACTTAAAAACAGGAAATTTTGTCTTGGCATATTTTGTCTAAGATAATGCGATTGTTGTACGTTGATCCAATTGACTATGTTTGCTATGTCTTCCTAAAATGATGTATACTATGATTAAAAATGTAATGCTTTATTCATAATTTAGGGTGTTGTGGTAAAGTTTATAAATAAGATACTTCACCAAAAAAACAGTAGTTATAAACTGGAATCTGTAAAGTGACTTTAGTAATGATGAGGGTGCCCAACCTGCCTTAAAATGTTCTTACTTGTAAGAAGGTGACTGCATTGGTTTTATTGACCCAATGGTTACTGAGATGAAGGTAGTCGATTTGTTGGACATTTCTTTCCTTTTGATATTGAAGTTGCAGTATATTTTCTTGCAAAATGTTATCTGCACTTCAAGGAATTATCATAATTTTGAAAAGTACAATATTAAATAAAAACAACTGTTGCAAGGATAATGTGTTTTAAATTTTAATGCAGTTTTCTTTATCTTTTGAAGAGTGCATCTGGATCTGAGGTTGTGTTCTTTCTATAGCTGTTCAGAGAGGAAGAAATTGAAGTGAGCAATACTGACTGTGGCACCAGTGAAATGTTTTAGTGCAGCATATGCAACACCCTTTGAGCAATTGTAGTCTCGTACATGGATTTGCTAAGATCAGACTTTGGGCAATTGCAGCACTGTTTGTGCCTGTCACAGGATTCTTATTTCCCCAGATGTGAAATTGCTAATGCACTGGATGCTGTGATATATTGAGTTTTTTAAAATTTTATTTTCTCATTTTAGCAACACCCTCAGGGACCCCAACCTACTGAACGTATATATGACCAATTCAGGTGTGAAGATTCTGCAACTGTTCATTACAATAGTTGGAAAGCCATCTAGGATATTTTCCCTTTTGTTTTTCTCACTATGTATTTCTTTTTTTTGGAGACATTCCAGACAACTTTCACAAAGCCAGCAAATTGTCCATTAGATATTTTACCAATTTCAGTGCCAGTAGCCAGACCTGTATATGAATTTTTGCTTTCCCAAACTGGAGTGTATATTTATTTTCACAATGTCCAGATAAATGCGTCAGCTGCAGGTTGAATAGATACATCCAAAATAGTGACAAGAGTATCATGTGCCATAATGTGGTTTCCTTGGCTTTGGACAGCAGAACATTTCAATTGATCTGTGGCTGAGGCTATAAATTTATTTATTCAGCATTGAACAGTTAAATTTATGACTGGACTAACAATAGATTTTCAGTAAATGTAGATTTTTTTTTTTATTCATCATGAGAATATAGGAAGTAACAAATCTGCTGCTTCTATACTTTAAAGGTTAGACTGAATCTGAAACCATATCGTTAAGTAATGCTTCTTTACTCTAGATATAGAAGTTGTTTGCCTGCTCTCACTATGAAGGATTCAAACAAACTGTTGATTTAAAGTAAAACTGCCAGAACTACATGCTACCAAACATTTGATTGAACAAAGGAAATTTAAAATATATTCCTCCAACTGAACAACAACTTGCGATCAAACATACTATATGAAGGCAATTGTTGCTCTTTGATACTATGGGTGCAAAATATCCTCCAACATTATACCCAAGACACAGTTTTTCATAATTCACTTTTAACTGTTGAGTGACTGTTTAATCACAGGAGAGATGGTAGTCCATGCAAAACAAATGTTATAATGCTTACTGAGATCATGAAAATCATAATAAACAAATAAATAAAAGTTTTTTTTTGCTGCTGGCTACATCTTGGCACCTTTTTGTCTTGAACTATTACATACATGTCTGGTGAAAGTGATTTATTGTGGCTGTCTTGCATGTTGGATATGTGTTCTTTAATTCAAAGTTGAGAATGCAGTTTAAACATTGATGTCATTATGGAGATTATGTTTTTGTGTAAGCATGGGTTGCAAAGATGGAAACTTTCTTGATTCAAGGCCTCATTTAAATAATTTGGTGTCTGATGTTGACAAAACTTGATGGTGAAAGTGAGGACTGCAGATGCTGGAGATCAGAGCTGAAAATGTGTTGCTGGAAAAGCGCAACAGGTCAGGCAGCATCCAAGGAGCAGGAGAGTCGACGTTTCGGGCATGAGCCCTTCTTCAGGAAAAGCTTGCTGGTAACAATATTGAAAAACCTGTCCTTCAACACATTCCAGTTCAACTACTTACTTCTGCACCTTCTCTGGTACAGCATGCACATTGACAAAAGACAGTACAGTATATTGCAAATTACAAAACCTCACCCATGGCTTCTTGAAATTCCTTTCTGGATTCAGCAATCTTGTCATACTTTTACACTGAGCTGGAATAGTGTTACATAGTGATTTCAAGACCAGGAAATATGGGAAGTTAGTCTGGGAAGTTGCTACTCCCACTGATAAAGATTCCACTTGAAAGTTCTAAATTTGGCACTGTATTCTGACACCAATTGATTATCCTCCATTCTCCTGTTGAAATGAATTTGCACATTCATGCTATAAGCAAAACATTCTTTATCCTCAGTCATTAGTATTTGTCCGTTTCTGTTCCAAGAACAGTTAGATCACACCATGCAATTCGGCTTGGCTCTGTGCCTGAACTGCAATGCGATTTGATAGTGCATGGCAAATGTCTCATTCTTTGAACAACGTGTTAAATTGCTAATGTTGAGAGCTATGCTTGAGATTAAAACTTTCATTTACTTGTAATATCTTCCATTTTCCAAGTTTTATTATACAGTTACTTGATATAAAATGTGGTTTAAAAAATTACTAAGCTGTTGTCTTTGCATTTCAATTTTTGGCTTTGCCAGAATTTCAGCTTTTCATCTTATACCTATTTTGCAGTCACTTTCACAACCTTGTCCTGTCAGTGTAACGGCTTCCTCATGTCATGGCAAATCGTGAGCATCATTTGATGATTGCTGATTAGTATGGAAGATTTAGGTAGATGTATATAGGATGGAAGTTTTGAAATTTTATAGGTAAACGTTTTGGGAGGGTTTTTGCAGGCAGTGTTACCTCTAATAGTATAATGTCACATCCTGTAAAGGATGGTTTTTACTGTTAGTACCCATGGTATAAATGGGCATTGAAGTGTGAGTAGTCTAACTAGCAGATCTCACTGCTCCCTTTTAATGCTACTGAGAGGTTTTTGCTAGTGTGAAGTGATTTTTATTAGCATTAACATTCATAATTATTGACATTAACATTGGTAATTGGATATGTCACGTCTTCACAACTTTATAGCCAAAGCAAGTTGGAACTGAGGGGCCATTTTATTTTTGTTGACAAATATGGTAGCAAAACACAGCATGATCCCCAAACCACCATGTGTGAACCAACCAGGTCTCATTTTATGGCCCTGAGGTTTTGTTTGAGAGGAGAGGAGATCAAAGTTTGTGAGAAGATTTGTAGCTTGGGCGCTCGTTGTGGTTCTGTTCGCCGAGCTGAGAATTTGTGTTGCAGACATTTCGTCCCCTGTCTAGGTGACATCCTCAGTGCTTGAGAGCCTCCTGTGAAGCGCTTCTGTGATGTTTCCCCCAGCATTTATAGTGATTTCACTATAAATGCTGGGGGAAACATCACAGAAGCGCTTCACAGGAGGCTCTCAAGCACTGAGGATCACCTAGACAGGGGACGAAATGTCTGCAACACAAATTCTCAGCTCGGCGAACAGAACCACAACAGGAGAGGTTGGAAAATGCGAACATTCATGTAAACCTGGAACATGAGTAGGCCATTTGGCTGTTTGAGCTGCTGTAAACAAAAATTCTGGCTGATCTGTAACCTGAAATCTACACTCCTGCCTATCCCTTAAGACCTTTCATCTATTACCAGGAATCTATCCATCTGTCTTTAAAATATTCAAATACTCCCAATTTTCAGCAAGTGCGTTCAAAGAAGACCCTCTGTGAAAAACAAAAATTGTTTCATCTTTGTTTCAAATGAGTGAATCTTTAATTTTTAAACAATGATCTTTAGTTTGAAATTCTCCCATATGAAGAAACATCCTCTCCGCACCTACTCTGTCAAAACTCTTCCAGGATCTTGGATCTTATATGTTTAATAGCAGTCAGCCAAGTTGGGATGGTTCCCCAATTCTACCACCAGGAAAATTTCCCAATGAATGTGCATCAACTGTTTACTCAGTAAAAGTGCACTTCCAATTTCAATAATTAAAGACCTATTGAAAATGATTTTTCTAGGCGCCTCTCATTCCACTAGTTACAACAGCTGCTCTTTGCCCAAAGTCACCCATCACCACAAGTGGAGCTGCATGGTTCTGGCTTCCCTATAACTTCCAATTTAACCATTGGTTGGGTATAGAGGATCAATCACCAGGCTTTGTCTGCTTTCTCCTTTAAAAGATTTTTAAAATGTTCACCCCTTGAATGAGCCTCCTTAAGTTCTCTTGCATTCCAGCTGTTCCTCCTTTTTGGTAGGTCAGCAAAGAATTAAGCTGCTAGTCTTCTGCTTGAGTTGACAGTGTGAAGTGCCGTCCATTATCCTTTCTTGTTCAGCCAAGTGAGGCTGCTCCCGTAGCTGGGTCCATTCTAATCAATCCAGTATAGGTAGATGAACTCCTCAATTACTTTGCTTCCTGCTCGCAGGAGTTGATTCAGGAGTTCCTCAAGGATCTATGCTTTCCAATCTCCTGTTTCAATTTCTATGGTACCCTTTAGTGATTGGTCAGTTATGTCAGATGGCTGGACAGCTGGTTTGTGATGCAGTGTGATGGCAACAGCATGAGTTCAATTGCTGCACTAGCTTGAGGTTACCATGAAGGACTGTCCTCAACCTGTCCTCTTGCCAGAGCTGTGGCAACTCTCAGGTTAAACTACCGCTAGTCATCTCTCTTATGAGGAGAGCATTCCTATGGCCTGATAAGACTATGGTGATTTCACCTTTCTCTCTTACTATTCAAAACACAACTTCAGATCTCGTATGTACAGCACTACCTTGGCATTACATTTACACTTGTATCAGGTTTGAACGTCCAATATTGGATGAGCAGAAAGCACCTCTGCTTAAACGTTGGACAAACTGAAGCCATTACTTTTGGCCCTCATGACGAACTCCATTTCAGTAGGTGCAGAAAGTAAGTTTCTTGAGGCAATGGAGCATACAACCAAGATAACACATGCTCAGAATAATAAACAATCCTTTTGGGACTGAGATGAGGAGAAACCTTTTCACTCCAAGGGTGGTGAAATCTTTGGAATTCTCTACACCAGAGAGCTGTGGAAGCTGTCATTAAGGAAGTTCAAGACAGAGACTGATTGATAGATTTCTAGTTAATAATGACATGAAACAATATGAATGTATGGCCGGAAAATCACATTTGAGTTCGAGGATCAGACATTATCTAGAACAGTAGAGCAAGGTTAAAGGCTTGAATGGCCTATTCCTGTGTTCTTATGAAATGAGACTTGGTGGACAACTCTTCCAGGGAGTTACATAGATGCGATGGACCAAATTGCAGCTGCCTCTGTATCTTATGTTGCTATGCTACAAATTAAAGGAGTTGAATGCCCTTGGTCCTTTATTTATCTTTAG
>NC_057735.1:27261424-27298606 GCF_004010195.1 Chiloscyllium plagiosum
TATTATTCTTCCAAAATAAGTACTTATATCTTAAAAATACTGAGAAATGTTGGAAGCACACACAAGGTCAGACAGTGTCTGTTGAAAGATATCAGAAGTTAACATTTCAGGTTTAGACCTTCAGTTAAAACTGGAGATATTGCAATGGATGGCATTTAAAACAGAACAGAATGAAAGAAAGGAAGAAGGAGAAACATCTTTAAGCTATTCGTACACATGGTGGGTCCCATTTATCTATTTTCTTTATTAATATCACTGAAAGACTTTAACCATTTTCTATTTATAATTTAAGCAATTTAAAAAGTCTGTCTTTTTCATTTTGCATGAGTTTTGTTTTCCCTTTCTCTCTCTGTTCTGCTTCTTCTTAAATGCCAATTATTATTAATATTTCAATTTAGAAAAGTTCAAACATGAATTATTAACTTCTCTATTCATTTTGCAGATACTGCTAAGTGTATCAAGAATTTTCAACAACTGTTTCAGGTTTCTAGAATCTGCAATTACTTCACTTTCCCATTTTCAACTCTTTGCATGCCTAGAAACTTGTCTTCACCTTGACAATATTGGTTAAAAATATCAGGGGGACTTGAGCACATATCTTGGATTGTTTCCTTAATACCGTTAGTATGGTAAGGTGATATCTTCTGGAATATCAAATTGAGGTCCCTGTACTTGCTGAGGTGCAAAGAAAAACATCTCTGGACCTAATCTTCCCAACCCATGAATGACATTGGCATTGATGAGTCAGTTGGGAAAATAGGACAAATGAGATTCTGCTACCATTTTTGAATGCCGAAACAGAGAGGCTCATTTTCATGTATTAGCATGCAATTGCTATCTCGTCTAACCTCATGGATATGCAAATTTCCATTCTCCCGTGCACCGGAAAGAAACTAGACACTGACATTTCCCAACATGAAAGATAGACTCTGAACCCTGTGACTCCAACTCGCTATTCTACCTTGGACAGCAGTCACAACTTTTTAGGGCACACTTCATGGGCAGCAACCACCTGCAGCCCCCATCCATGATGGGGCCATTGGACATATAACAGCTCCTCCATACCCTCACAGCATATCTCTGATCCACTTACAGCACACTTCAGCAATTCAATACTGCACTCTGGAGCATACCAGCACTTATTATTGTAATGCTGCTGTCAGGACAGTTTGCCCACGTTGAGGCAGCCAGCTCATGAAACAGACCAGGGTCCAACTCTCAGCTCCTTGCTTGCTCTCATAATGCTTACTCACCTTATGCCTACTTGGATGCTGGCAGCATCTCTGCTTTGCCTGACCTTGCGTGCTATTTTCAGCTTTGTCTGCTCATCACAGTTTAAAGACTCAATGTATTTCTACTTTACCTTAGCTTTTAATAAAAACACAAAGCCAGGCACTTGTCATTGTTGTCAGCAGTGATCACTCAAGATGATGGACAGGTTGTTATATGGAAGAGTGGTACATTTGTCTCATAACCACACCACATGCCAACAGCATACCGACAAACACATTGAATGTGCATCAACCAAATGACCATGTTTCAAAGTCTAAGGAGAGTAATCCTCAGATGGTTCAAGGAAGGTGACCTTCAGTCAGACATAGCAAGCCAAAGGCATCATCCAATTTCAGTTTCGGGACATGGATACTGTCAGTTGGCTCCTTATGGTGTCCATGGTCACGGGATCCATATCACAACAGTTGGGGAGTGGGGCAAGGGCAATCCTGCTAGGCTAATGCAATCAATCTTGTGAGTGCGGTAAGTCAAGGACCTGCACAGAGATTAGACAGGAGTTCAGTCACTCTAATGGACAGGGTTGTCCATACAAGTCAATCATAGATGTGGACTAGTCTGACCGTTATCAGGGTAATTAAAAATTTAGGGAGATTTAAAAATTCAAGTCTGGGGATTAGAGGTACCAGGTTGGGATGCAAAGGGGGCAATAATTGTGAAGGGGGGGTCTCAAAATATATATAAAGAGATGATAGTGCATTGAACATGAGCTACTGCAGGATGAGGCATCTGCAAAATTGCAAGGGGAGGGGGGGGGGGGGGGGGGAGGGGGGGGAGGAAGAAAAGAACACAGAACAAGGAAAAGAACATAGAGTTGCAGGGGTGCTGTCATTATCAGGCTTAATCTCTGTGCAAAATGTGACCTGCATCATCTACATACTCATGTGAATTATCAGTTTGCAATAGTAGTGGAAAATACTGTCAGTCTACAATAGTAATGCGATCTCACCTGGAGTGGGTGGAGTATGTGGTGTTTTTCTGTCTGAGCATGCAAGGTCTACTTGTGAGCAATGTGAAACCTTCAGAAACAATTTCATTGATCAAGCATGTTCACAGTATGAATTGATGACATCTCTAAAAAAGCACCCTGCACGTGAAATGCATGCAGTGTCCAAATTCCTGGAATAGAAATCCTGGTCACAAGCAATCTTGACCATATTACTGGTCATTGTAAATTGAAAATAATTACCCTTGTGAGGGAGAGATCATCGTTTAAAATTGGGAACTGTGGGCTACAATTCACAAAAGCACTCCAAAATCATGAGAGAACAGTGTTTATTTATTCTTGCCTTGAACTGCATGTATTTGTTAACATGCTCTTATATGCAATGCTACCATCCTTGGGTAATGTAGGGATTGGGGTCAGGATATCAGTAATCATGTAGCATTAATAATCTCCTACTGTATATGTGTGATATGCTGTGATTCATTTCTTGGAATTAAGTCCCTATGTCAAAGGTCCATTTATATCCTCCTTGGCAGAGTCCTCCAAGTCCTATTGCATGGAGGATTATGTTAAACAGTCAAGTGCCTAAGGCCTTACAAAGATGTAGCTGGGAGACAATGGCTACCCTCTGCTACCATGGTTGATATCTCTGTTCTGCCAATCTTTGACTGAGGAATAGCATTAATATGTGCAGTCCATTTTTCAATAGTACTATCTTTATGCAGATGATAGGTCTTCTAATGATGACGTTCTGAAGCTTGGATCATTCTGTGGGACCCTGTCAGTGCACTCCAGACAAACTGTGCATATTAATCCTTTCATGCTGTGCCAGGTATAACTAGAGTAGGCAAAGATGGGATGTGATGAATGCTGAAGTGCTGGGAGAGCGGCACAAGTGTTCTGAGGAGGAAAAAATGGTCATCAAGCAGTAAGAACATCACCTTCTGCATGATGGACCTCTGCAGTGTCAGGTAAAACAAAATAGACAGGATGTAATTGACACCCAAATCCAATAGATGTGAGCAGGCTGCTGTGATTATTCATTGACTATTGCTGCGTGAAAGTCAAGCATTCTATTTGTGTTCCGAGAAACAATTGCAGCTTATAATTTGCTTTCATATACTGTTGCATTGTTTTGGAACTTTGGAGAAAAAAAGTCAAAACAATGGCACTTTTAAAAGGGAGAGGCACAGACAAAGGCAGCACATGGTCTGTGCAGGAGAGAGAAGGAGAAAGAAACCCACACTGCTAACTGAACCTGCACAGTTACTGCCTTTGTTGTTGAATTCATATATCGATGGACATCGGAGTGCATCTGGGAAAATTATCAAACAGTGAAATTCACAACTAATCTTGGAGGAACCTGTTTGGGAGAGGTCACAACACAGAAACAGATAAGTAAATAGTTTTAATGTGGCATTGCTGTATATCTACAGTAGTGAGTAGAGTGGGTTCTTTCTTGATTATATGTTTTATTGAGATATGTCTCTTGATAAAACTTGAAAATGTAAGCCATAAGAAGGTTAGCCTGGAGCAGTGTTTTGTAGAGGAGCAACACCACACTTTTTTGGGGTCTGCAGACTGGAAGAAGCAAATATGGCCCTTAGTAGAGTGATATAGTCTTTTTGTTGGATGTGGGAGTCTAGGGAGAGTTTATGTTTTACTGAGGATTATAACTGCAATAAATGCTGTTGGTTGCAAATCCTATCAGATCGAATGGATCAGTTGGAGTGACAGAGGCAATGTGGAATTGACAAGAGCAAGGGGGTGTGATGGATGGCAGTTATAGGAAGGGAAAAAAGTTGCAGATACAGTCACATAAATGGGTTAACTCCAGGAAAGGTAAGAGAGGTAGGCAGATAGTGCAGGCGTCTTCTGTGGCTATCCCCATTTCAAATAAGTATGCTGTTTTGGAAAATGTAGGGAGTGACAGATTCTCAGGGGAATGTAGCACGAACAGCTAAGTTTCTGATATCAAGACTGACTCTAATGCAATGTGGGGTAAGTTGGGTTTCAAAAAATCAATTGTGTTAGGGGACCCTCTCGTCCGAAGCACAGATAGATGTTTCAGTGGCCAGCAGCGAAAAATCAGAATGGTGTTTTGTCTCCCTGGTGCCAGGATCAAGGATGTCTCAGAGAGGGTGCAGAATTTTCTCAAGGGGGAGAGGGAACAGCAGGAGGTCATTGTACACTTTGGAACCAGTGACATAAGAGGGGAAAAGGATGAGATTCTGAAGGGAGAATAAAGAGAATTAGGCAGGAATTTAAAAAGGAGCTCCTTGAGAGTAGTAATATCTGGATTACTCCCGGTGGTATGAGCTAGTGATGGTAGGAATAGGAGGATAGAGCAGATGAATGCATGGATGAGGAGCTGGAAGAAGGATTCACATTTTTGGATCATTGGAATCTCTTCTGGGGTAGAAGTGACCTATACAAGAAGGACAGATTGCATCTGAATTCGAAGGGGACTAATATACTGGCAGGGAGATTTGCAAGAGCTGCTCGGGAGGATTTAAACTAGTAAGGTGATGGGGTGGGACCCAGGGAGATAGTGAGGAAAGAGATCAATCTGAGACTGGTACAGTTGAGAAAAGAAGTGAGCTAAACAGTCAGGGCAGGCAGGGGTAATGCAGAGAACAAGGACTGAAAATTAAACTGCATTTATTTCAATGCAAGAGGCCTAACAATGAAGGCAGATGAATTCAGGGCATGGTTAGGAATATGGGACTGCAATATCATAGCAATTACAGAAACATGGCTCAGGGATGGACAGGACTGGCAACTTAATGTTCCAGGATACAAATGCTACAGAAAGGATAGAAAGGGAGGCAAGAGAGGAGGGGGAAGGTTAGGCAGCTCCTCGGATGCTGCCTGACCTGCTGTACTTTTCCAGCACCTCCCTCAGTTGGAGCCTTCTGGCATTCCTTGAAGCCCACAACAAAACTTTATGGTCCCTGCCCTGACCATATCACTGAGCAGAACTGCAACCACTCCCCCATTATTGTGGTCATTCCCTCCACTTTGTCAAACCTCCCATCTTGATCCCCAGACATGAATTGGCCTCAGCTTCAATGTCATCCTGAGCAGATGCTTCAGCACACCTAACTGACGGCAGGCTAACATCTTTGAAACACACTGGCCCCAGAGTGAGATACCAGACTCACAGTACTGCTGAACACAGACACTTATCCTGGAAGCTTGTCATGGTTGCCAGCAATCCTCAGTCAAAACTTTCCAAACATAGTTTGGGACTGCCATAGTGTTAAGGGTTTAGATGGAGAGGAATTTGTTAAGTGTGTACAAGAAGATTTTCTGATTCAGTATGTGTATATACCTAATGGAGAAGGTACAAAACTACTATTGGGAAATAAGGCAGGGCAGGTGACTGAGGTGTCAGTGGGGGAAAACTTTGGGGCCAGCGACCATAATTCTATTAGTTTTGAAATAGTGATGGGAAAGGATAGACGACGTCTCAAAGCTAAAGTTCTCTATTTTGACGGTATGAGGCAAGAACTTTCAAGAGCTGATTAGGTGCAGATGTACGCAGGTAAAGGGATGGCTGGAAAATGGGAAGCCTTCAGAAATGAGATAATAAAAGTCCAGGGCCAGTATATTTCAGCTAGGGTGAAAGGAAAGGCTGGTAGGTGTAGGGAATGCTGGATAACTAAAGAAATTGAGGGTTTGGTTAAGAAAAAGAAGGAAGCATATGTCAGGTATTAACAAGAGAGATCAAATGAATCCTTGGAGGAGTATACTTAATCAGGAGGGCAAAAAAGAGACATGAGGTAGCTTTGGCAAATAGGGTTAATGAGAATCCAAATGGTTTTACAAATACATTAAGGACAAAAGGGTAACCAGGGAAAAACAGGGCCCCTCAAAGATCAGCAAGATGGTCTTTGTGCGGAGCTGCAGGAGATGGGGGAGATACTAAATGAGTATTTTGCATCAGTGTTTACTGTGGAAAAGGACATGGAAGATATAGAATGCAGGGAAATAAATGGTGACATCTTGAAAAATGTCCATATTACAGAGGAGGAAATGCTGGATGTCTTGAAACTCATAAAAGTGCAAATATTTCCAGGACCAGATCAAGTATACCCTAGAACTCTGTGGGAAGCTAAGGAAATGATTGTTGGGCCTCTTGCTGAGATATTTGTTTCACCGATAGTCACAGGTGAGGTCTGGAGGTTGACTAACATGGTGCCACTGTTTAAGAAAGATGGTAAGGACAAGCCAGAGAACTATAGACCAATGAACCTGATGTTGGAGGAAATCCTGAGGGACAGGATGTGCATATATTTGGAAAGGCAAGATTAGCGACAGTCACCATGGCTTTGTGCATGGGAAATCATTTCTCACAAATTTGGTTGAGTCTTTTGAAGAAGTAACAAAGAGGTTTGATGAGGGCAGAGTGGTAAACATGACCCATATGGACTTCAGTAAGGCCTTCGTCAAGGTTCCCCATCGGAGACTAGTTAGCAAGGCTAGATCTCATGAAATACAGGGAGAACTAACCATTTGGATACAGAACTGGCTCACAGGTAGAGGGTTAGTTTTGAGACTGGAGGCCTGTGATCAATGGAGTGCCACAAGAATCAGTGCTGAGTCCACTACTTTTCATCATTTATATAAATGATTTGGATGTGAACATGAGGGGCATGGTTAGTAAGCTTGCAGATGACACCAAAATTTGAGGTGTAGTGGGTGTGGAGCGAAGAAGATTATATCAGATTACAACAGGATCTTGATCAGATGGGCCAGCAGGCTGAAGAGTGTTATACACAGTTTAATTTAGATAAATGCAAGGTGCTGATTTTATAAAGGCAAATCAGGGCAGGACTTATACACTGAATGTAAGGTCCTATGGAGTGTTGCTGAACAAAGAGACCTTTGAGTGTAGGTTTGTAGCTCCTTGAAAATAGAGTCACAGGTAGATATGATAGTGAAGAAAGTGTATGGTGTGCTTTCCTTTATTGGTCAGGGTATTGAGTACAGGAGTTAGGAGGTCATGTTGCAGTGTACAAGACAATGGTTCAGCCACTTTTGGAATATTGCATGCAATTCTGGTCTCCTTGCTATTGGAAGGATGTTGTGAAACTTGAAAGGGTTCAGAAAAGATTTACAAGGATGTTGCCAGGTTTGGAGGATTTGGGCTACAGGTAGAGGTTGAATAGGCTGGGGCTGTTTTCCCTGGAGTGTTGGAGGCTGAGAGGTGACCTTATAGAGGTTTATAAAATGATGAGGGGCATGGATAGGCTAAATCGACAAGGTCTTTTCCCTGAGGCGGGGGAGTCCAGAACTAGAGGACATAGGTTTAGGGCGAGAGGGGAAAGATATAAAAGTGACCTAAATGGCAACATTTTCACACAGACGGTGGTGCGCGTGTGGAATGAGCTGCCAGAGGAAGTGGTGGAGGCTGCTACAATTGCAACATTTAAAAGGCGTCTGGATGGGTATATGAATAGGAAGGGTTTGGAGGGATATGGGTCGGGTCCTGGCAGGTGGGACTAGATTGTGGTGGGATATCTGGTTGACATGGATCAAAGAGCCTGTTTCCATGCTGTACGTCTCTCTGACTCTATGTCTTTATATACTATTGTTCAATAAAAATGAACGTGTTTAATCATTTGAAAACTTTCCACTTTGTGCTACTCCCACATTAAACAATGAAGAGATGTTAGGCTGCATTAGGTCATGTTTTTATATGTCGATCTAAAACCAATTGTCTATTGCAGAATATGCCTGGTCTGGTACCAAGAATGCATTGCAGAAAGCTATGTCTCAGCCAGATGAGAAAACCGAGCTTATTACACCTAAAAAGTTAAATAATCCTATGAAAGATTCTAAGAGTTATCGAGATCTCCATCGCGAATTAATATTTATTCAAAAGAGGTGAGTCATGGTATATAGAATGATTTTCAAAATACAGCTCCTTGTGGAATTTGTAAACCTTTTTGTTCGAAAGATGTTCTTCCATTTCAAACTTGGTAAGATCAGAACACTTACCTTTGTCCTCTGACACAAATTCTAAATCATTACAATTGACTTCATCTCCTTCCCTAGTCACTTTAACATTGAATCATAGAGTCATACAGCACAGAAACAGACCCTTTAGTCCAACTCGTCCATGCTCACCAAGTTTCCCAAACTAAACTGGCCTCATTTGCGCGCATTTGCCCGCATATTCCTCTAAACCTTTCTGATTCATGTACTTGTCCAATGTATTTTAAATTTTGTAACTGTATCTGCAGCTATCACACCCTCTGGTCGTTCATTCCACATATGAACCATTCTGTGTGTGAAAAGGTTGCCCCCCATCAGTTTCAAAGGTGAGAACTTTATTTTTACTCCTGATTAGGGGAACTACCCGTAGCTTGAAAAGGTTTTAGATTTCAGTTTGACGGGTTGGTAGAAGTCTTGGCTGAGGATGGATGCATAAAACAGTTGTACCTAGAAAGGGTAATAGTTTAGAAGGTTACGAAAAAGGTTAAATCTAAATTCCTCCTGCTGAGGGAAAGTTCCACACCAGGGGTGTTTGGATAACACCTTGAAATTGTTATTTAAAGCTGAGAAAGTCAAAGTTTTTTTTGTACAAATGCTCATGGTAGAGACAATAAGATACTCAAGACCATAGTACTCAAGGCACAGTGAAGTCAATTCCAATGTGTGATAAAGGAGAAAATATTTTCCCTGGTATTTTGTAAAGGGGTGCTGTTGGAATTAATGGTATTGTATTTTACTTTGTTTTGCAACTCTGCAGCCTTCAGGACTCTACTATGTTCAATATTTTTAGGGTGTGAAGACCTCCTTCCATACCCTTTACCCACCCTAAATCCCAGGCCCTGTCATGACATGGGCACCTTTCAGCACAGCCAACCCACTTTCACCTACTCAGTGTTCCCATTATCAGTTTTTCTCCTTCCCTGGCTTACTATCAACAATCCCCTTATGTGCCTAACTGTCTTTCTCTCTCTGAGCTTCATTTCCATCTATCTACTCACTCCTTCCCACCCAAACCTGTCATAACTTTTCATATCAGTTATCAGTTTTAAAGAGTTACTAAACTCGAAACATTAATTCTGCTTTATAATTAAAAGTAGATATTTATAACTACCTCAACCACATCTGCCAATCCTAACGTACTACTGTGGAAGATAGTCAGTGGACTCTGAAGGCATTTTGCAAGTAGTGACAATTTCTTCACTTTCCTTATAAATTTTGGGCATCTGGTCATAAAGATAAAATCAGACAAGACCTACCCTTTGTTATATGCATTATATTTGCTTCCAAGTGATTCAACTTTCCAATTATTCCAATTACAACACACTTTTTTTAGTACAGGAAAGATCCTTCCTTATTTAAAATCTATTAGAAATACCCAACGTTCACCGATTCATTTAAGAGTCCATTGCAATTTAAAAAGCAATTTTCAATACCTCTTCAGGTATCCTAGATTATTCTTCATTCATCCCTCAGGTCTACAGCTGTTGTGCCCCCTCAGATAATAAGTTCATTAGGGACAAAGTTTCACTTGCCTGCTTCACATTGGATATAAAGTCAATTCAACAAGCCAGAGGGTCTAAGAGTTTTACAGCATAGAGTTAGACATGTCATATCTACAATGGTCATCAAGTATCTATCTCCTAGCATAAAGGTTTCCAGCACTTGGCCAGCAGCCTTATATACTATGGCAGTTCAAGTGTTCAACTAAATACTTAACTGTTGTGATGGTTCTCCCTTCACCATTTCCAGCACAGTTGCAGACATATCACTCTGGGCGAAAATTCCTTCTCAATCAACTGCCCCAAATCTTAATTCTATACCCCGGTTATTGACACCACTACTAAACAAAAGGGAGGGGATTTCTTTTTAACTACCCAATCTGTCTCCCTCAAAGTTGTACACTCATTCAGGTTTCCTTCCTGAACTTCTCTGCTCTAAAGAAAGCTTTCTTGGTAGCTATTTAGCATCTTTAACAGTAGATTGCAGTTTATGTTCATCTTTAAAGTTTTGTTCCTTCCTCTCCAACTACAGTGTCAACATTTGTGTCAGTGTACAGTGTTAGATGCACAATGTCTCTTTCCAACTGGCATGTCTAATCTTTTGAATTATTTCTGTACAATCAAATTCAGCTGGAAGTTTACTATTTTGAAAATTGATTTTCCTTTCTATTCAGAGCATTTTGACTGTTGTTTCTATTGTATTGATCTGCATGTTTTTGAAGGCATTGCACTTACCGACAATTAATTTATCTATTATGAGCACCCTCCAGTATAATAGTGATGCTTATTTTTTGTAGTCTTTAAAGTGTATTGGTTTGAAGTAGCAAACAAGATCCCAGTTCTTTCCTCAATTCAAAAGAAGCAAGTCAAGAATATATGTCTTACTCTTCCCTACAACACTTGACATATATTTAGCTGGTGAGCAGGGGTTACAGGGAAAAATAGAGAGACAGAGAGAGAGAGATGATATTCTTGACTAATTTACTAGGTGATGCAGTCAGTATGAAAGGAGCAGCTAAAAAACCAAAAGATGGGCCTCAAAGATCACATGAAGATCACATTTCAATTTTATTGTGTGCCCTGCTCCCCTATATTAAAATAGTTAATCGATAAAGAAAAAAAGTCATCATTTCCCCCCAAGTGACTTCCTCCAATAACTTGTGTTTTAAAGAGATATTTTAAAAACTGGAATTATTTGTGCTGAGTCAGAATTATCAGTCAAATGATCACAACATGCCAGCAATTTGCTGGATTTGCAAAAGGCATGAAGAAATAACATCATTAAATAAGAGTCATGTATAAAATGTGAAAGATTACCCAAACTGTGTCGTAAAACGCTAACAGCTAATTGGTAAAGCTCTTGGGGCATACCATGTACAAAAAAATGTTATTGATATACAGATCCAGAAAACACAGCATGCTTTACCACAAATACCTACTGAGACACCAGCTTTTAAAAAAGACAACTAAGTATTTCAAATATAAAACATGCAAGATCATGCTAATTCAAATCCATTGATCTATTACTATGCTACAGCATAAATAATTTAGTTTTTTACCTGGGAGGTATAAAATCTCAGATTACTATTTGCCAAAGGGAAAAGTTAACTTAAGGGATGAGAGAAAAATTTTATGTCAAAAACATTAATCTAAAAATAAGTACACTACCTTTAGACCACATTTCCCTCTTAGCCAATTTGTGACTACAGCACATTCTTAATCTGAAGTGTTGAAAATTAAACTTAAACAATAGAATTAAACTCAGTCAGGAGTTTACAAACCTTCACAAGGCATATATCCATATGCTTTATTAATTAAGTTTTAAAGCTAATACAAATGGTTTACATAAAAGCTAAATGATCCACTCCTAAAACTGAACGTAATTTTGTGGATAGAAATCAGTCATAGTTTAATGAATGTTATTAACCACAACTTCAAGACTAACCTAAGCTTGCTTCATGTGGTTCCCATAAACAGCTCTAACTACATGCAGCTTTGTCACATAAATTCTAAAATATAGCCACAATTTGCCAGATAAGTGCTCCATTGAATCAAATAGTTTGAACCTACAGTATTGCTGAAGATAGGGACTTATTGTCAAAGCTTTTCACCTTGCACTCATCAGGTCAGATGTAAGACCAAATTTCAAAGTGCTTCAGCCATTTTGCTGATGAAACATTCATCCATGTCTTTGTCACCTCCAGTCTCAGTTATTCTAATGCTCTCCTAGTCAGTATCCAAACTGTGTAAACCGTAATTCATCAAAAACTGCTGTCCATAGCTCAATCAGCATTCTGTCCTTGAGAAGTTCTGTTCCCCAGTATCATTCCAATTTAAGATTCTCATCCTTGTATTCATTCATTTTATGGCAACACCGAGAGTTTCACATCATTCAGCTCTGCAAAGCCTCCAGAGTTCTGTGTTCCTTGATTTTGATAGTTAATGCCATCTTTCCTTCACTGATATCCATTCCTTCACCTATGAAGGCCCCTAGCTCTAGTAGAAGTTTTCAAAATAATGAGGGGCTGGATAGAGTAGATAGGGAGAAACTATTCCTGCTCATAAAAGGATCATGTGTAAAAAGACACAGATTTAAAGTAATTTGCAAAAGAAGCAAGAGTAAAATGAGAATAAAACTTTTCCACACAACGAGGTGAGAGGGGGAAGATTTAAAATGGACCTCAGGGACAACATGTTCATCCAGAGGGTGGTGAGTGTATGGAATGAGCTGCTAGAGGAGTTAGTGGAGGCTGGTAAAATTACAACATTTAAAACAGGTCTGGATGGGTGCAGGAGTAGGAAGGGCTTGAAAGGATATGGGCCAAATGCTGGCAAATAGGACTGGATTAATTTAGGATATCTGGTTGGCATGGACAAGTTGCACCAAAGGATTTGATTCCATTCTGAACATCTCTATGACTCTATGACTTGTTACATGCTGGATTGAATGGCCTGGAAATGTGGTGAAGGAATGTTCAATTCAAGCATTCAAGATGGTATTGGATAGTTACTTGAATAGAAGCAATGTACAAGGGCATTGAGAAAAGACAGAAAAATGATTCTAAATCATAATGTTCACTTGGAGAGCTAGTGCATACACAATACAATTGAATGGCTTTTTTCAGTACTGAAACACCTTTGTGATTAATATTATGCACAATATTCAGGATGCACCCTCTGATATAAATTTAAGTTACTATAATACTGTGTTTCAATTAAACTCACAAGCTTGAAAATTAAAGCTCACTAATCTGTAGTTTTTAACTATAGTGATAAACTGTGTTGCAAAAATTTGGCAAATAGTTTGTAGCTTTTTTAAAAGATATTTTCTGGAGGGGTAAATGTGCTTTTTCAACATCCAATATCTACATAAAATTTTAAAAGCAAACAGCTAAAGAATTCAGTTGGATAGATATTTGAGATTGGTGGTGAAAATTCATAGGAAGGGTCTATACATGTTGTAGCACAATGATTTGTTTAAGTATCTTTAGTGGTTCCTTGCCTGTCAAGAAAGAAACTGGTTATCACTGATCTATATAACTAATATTAATTTTGCAGAACAAAATTGCTAATCAACCATAAAAATTGAATTGACATAAAAGTAACACTTGGAAACATAATGCCAGTGGTGAAATACAGTGCACAACTGCCTGGTAGCAGTGTTTATCTAACTGATCATCGAGTGCAACTGGGTGCGGTTCCGGTGAATTGGTGAATCATCTAAGAATAAAATAAATTTATAATGTGCAAGCGTGTTACTATTGAGCAGTGCTGCTGGCAAGTATGAATTATGTGCTCATTGTTTTATATCGATTACCATTTAAATGCCCTTCTTAACAGAACAGGAGAACTTAACAGCTTTAAATTGTAACTTGAATTTGAATTAACAAATTAGACTTTGGATTTTGATGGACCATTGACATGTAAAATGCTGTAGAAGAAAAGTCTATATTAGACAATCTCTCCCTTTTCCTTCTCCTAGAGGTGTTGTTCTACAAAATAAACCTGAACTACAACAGGTGATGGAACAACGAAAATGTAACTTACCGAGAGAGCAGGAAAAAGCGAAGCAAACAAAAACAGATTTTGAGGAGGAGCTAAAGAAAAGATATCAGAAACTGGAGCAGGTATGCTTTGATCTGATCTCATTAGTCCACCATCAACCACAGTTTCAATGATAACATTGTCCAATAGAATTTGGTGACAAACACCAGTGTGGCTACAATGACACAGATTTACAGACATGCATACATTTTGTTAGAAAACAACTTGTGTGCACTCATACAATGCAGACAACTGTATCGCACATGCATATGTTAACTTTGCAAATATTGGCCATCATTTACTAAACTGGCCATATCTCAAGTCAAAGTGATATGGTCCACTAACTGTGTTGGTTCAGCAAGAGTTTTCGAATCATGCTCACTTTTATGGTTTAAAAACAATAATAAACATTTGTAAAAATTTTTAGAATTAAAATACATTTAATTTACTATAGTGTGCACTGTTATATTTGATGATTTGTGATGTTTATTGGAAACATGAAGCATAGCCCATCCAGTGCAGTTTCAAATGCCCATTCCAAATTGAATCCAGGCACCTGCCAACATTCCCCAATTTATTATGATTCCTCAAATTGTCAACCTCCTGGGTGAGGCTGGGATGAACTAGCTCCCCTTTATTCACTCATTCCCTCGATTGGTTGCAACAAGCTTAATTTAAAAATTGATTCCTTCTCTTGCAGTTATCATTCTCCTGGGCACAGGTTACTTGGCCTCATCTTTCATCTCTGCATGATACTTTTCATCCCTATCCCAGCACTTCTGCCTCTCACATGGGTACTATAACTCGTTCCAACTCTAGCCTTTCCAGTTGGTTTGGGATGGTTCGGAAAAGTTCTCTTCTGGAATAGGGGTTTGTGGACCAGCTCATAATTATCTGCCAGAGTTGCTGCCTGTCTGAATCCAGTGAATCTGTTTCACAATGCATCCTTATTGGGAAGGATATGAAGTTCTTGAACTCCTCAAAAATAAATAGTTCACTGAGCTTTTCATAAGTGTCCATTGTCACTGGTCAAAAACAATGTGATTAAGCTTTTCCAATTTCAGGTACATCTAATCAAACCATTGCCTGAGGGTATGGAACTTTTGATGGCATGTCTCCAGCACTAATTAGGGTGCACTTAAGATTACCTTTTTTTAACTGCATCATAATCAATGGCACTATTCTCAGGAAAAGGGAGCAAAGCTTTTGTGCTTTCCTGAGAGATCACACTGCAGAAATCATGTTGAAATGGCCACTTTAGCTGCATTGCTACTTGCTTGAAGAGATCAAAGGAGCTTCTACCTCTGTCTCATCAAACTCATGAATTCTGTGTGCAAACCAAGTTGTTTTCACCCTCAAGTCTGAGCAAGCCATACTCGTGAGATTTTATAAAGCGGGCCGAATAGTATTAATGCTAGATTGTTAATCCAGAGATCCAGGTAATGTTCTGGGGACCTGAATTCAAATCCGGCTAAGGAGAGTTTGAATTCCATAAAAGAAATCTAAAATTAAGTGTCTAATGATGACCATGAATTCATTGTTGATTTTCAGATAAACCCATCAGGTTCACTAATCTTTTAGAGAAGGAAATGTCATCTTTACCTGATTTGGACTTACATGTGACACCAGACCCACAGTGATGTGGTTGACTCTTAACTGTCCTCTGGGTAATTAAGGATGGGCAACAAGTGCTGGCCTAGCCAGTGACACCCTCATCCCATGAATCATAGAATCCATACAGTGTGGAAAATATGCCCTTCAACCCAATAAATCCACACTGACCCTCTGAAGAGTAAACCACCACACCAGTTCCCATACTATCTTATATTTATCCCTGACCAATCCCCAAACCGACACATCCCTGAACACCAGGGGCAATTTAGCATAGCCAATTCACCTAACATACACATCTTTGGACTGTGGGAGGAAACCGGAGCACTCAGGAAACCCACACAGACAGGGGGAGAACATGTAAACTCCACGCAGACCATTACCCAAAGCTGGGATCGAACCCTGGTTGCTGATGTTCTGCGGCAGCAGTACTAACCAGTGAGCCACTGTGCTGCCCACTGAATGAATAAAAAGAAATCCTAGCATTCTTGTCTTTCAGTTTCAGCTGTCTTAGTTCAAACTCCCTTTCCTGCCACTTTCCTTAAATTGTCTCTTCCTCCTTGTTTTTTCCCCATTTCTGTTTTTCCTTTTTGCCTTTCTTTTTCCTTTTCTTTTTCATGAAATCCTGATTGCTATTTCCCCAATTTTAATATTTCTGTTTCACTGTCACTGTCATCTTTTAAAATTTTGGGTTTTCTGGCTCAGGTGAAATCCTAATCCCAAATGCTGTACAAAATGCTTTAACTGTTCAAGGAACAGAATCTTTGATTCCTCAGAAGTAACTTTCGCTAATTCTACTCAAGAGTTCTTACATCGATTGCAGACAATTCTATGTTGTGGCAGTGCAAACTGAAGAAAACGTTTTGCATTTAAAAAAAATTTACAAAGTAACAATGTGCACACTCTAATGTTGTTCACATGTCGATCTAAATCCCAGAGACCACCACAATTTGTACCTCCAGAGCTGACTGAGGCCCCCAGTTTGTAATGGTTTGAGGCAGAACACCCTAAATTGTTAATTTCTCAGGTGAGGAGGAATGAAGTGGCTCAACCTGTCCCCCTAGTTGGATACAACAAGGTCAATATAAAAAAAATTCCTTTCCTTGTGGATGCCTTTCTCCAGCCAAATGAATTTAAAAATAATCAATTTAATCAAGCTTTCTTGAGTTAATGAAGATTGTGCTAATTGGTTACTAAGCATAAAAAGAATTAATAGCACAACACAGATTAGAACTAACTGATAAAAGATAAAACTTACAAAAACAGATTTACAGATCAACTTCTGAATTGTTTGCGAAGACAGTAGAATGCTGAGACTATTGCAGTGGAGGTTATTGGTAATCTTTACTTTGGAATTTGACCATTTGATTTCAAAATCCTTAGTTTTGTAGATTAGTTGCAATCCCTTCAACCAGTATTAAATTCCAGCATTCAGAGTGAAAGATTTGTCCTTTTTCCTGTTTGTCTAGTTTACTAGCTAGCTGGCTGCTAAGATTCAGAGTGAACAAATGAGGATTAGAGTCAGGTTCAGGGTTTGGAAGTACAAGTTAGAAATGTCTATAGCACTTCAGGGTTCTGACTCATGGTTATGATATGCCTTCAGCCAAACTCCTACCCTTATGTTCTTATGTCATGCAAACGTGACAATTGAGATAATGGCCCAAATTTTCATCAACTCAAGTCGACTCAGAAACACTACAAAGCGGAATCCGATTCCAGGATTCCCACCAATCATTCACATGTCCAGCTATTTTCACTGCCATTCGATAAGGGTTTGGGTATCTAGCCTGCATGTAGCATTCTGCCAGCTCCATTGTGAGAATGGGCAATATATTACCCCTACATGGAGTTGAGCCCTTAACATATGTGTACGTGATACGCTGCCCCTCAGTGAAGGCATGAACGACAAAGGAACCCCAGACCAAAGTGGAGAACCAAGGAAAACAGTAACCTGCTCCTAGAAATATTATTTACAGGTTTTAAAATATGAAACAAAATATCTGATCTTTCAGCTTCAATAGTTTGATGCTATAGGAAGATACATGTGTTTCCAATGCAGTGATTAATAATACAGCTCTGCCACAAACCTAAGTTGGCCTTTACATCATTATTACATTGATCAGCATTGTGTAATTTTGGAGAGTAATTTTCTCATTCGGAAACATGCTCTTATGCTTTTAAAACTAGTGAAAATATTGTGTAGTCTGTCTATTACAATAAATGGCCAGAGATATTACAAATGTAGAACAGCAACAGTCAATTAGACAGGCCATCAGAAAATAATAGCAATTTGTTTTTGTGATTTCAATAGTCCCTTGTTGTTTGAGAACTACGAGGGGTAGTTCTGACAGCTAACCCTCTGCTTGTTTGGAGGAGGCAGGAGAAAATGAGGCAGGATGGGGCATGGTTTGGTGGGTTGAGGGGAGGGAAGTGGGAGTTTGAGGGTATTACATTTACTGTTAAAACTGGATCAATGTTCCAGGAAATGGAGTCAGGCATTGTAGCCTGCCAGCATGGTCAACATCACAGTGGTCACCATGGGACTGTTTCTGGAGATGGCAGGCTCAACTCCAACTCTCCCTTGAATGAAACTTTGATGGGGAGGACCCCTATTATAGGAGATCAGTCAGTTGCATCAGTTTGTTTCCTGATTTCAACTTTCACCCATCCTCCGCAAAAATCCAGTCCAACATGTTCAGTGAGGATATGCCTCTTACTCATTTTTCATTTAAGAATCAACAATGCAACCACAATTGGGTGGCCCTATTGTATAATGTGTTTAATAAGATAGGGCCTGTGAGATATTCCTTTCCAACACTCTCTGTATCATTGTTAGATTCTTGTGGAGGTTCAACACTGCTGATCCATGCCATGTGACCATGTAACTCTACCCGGCCATTTAAATTATTTATAATTTTTAATCAGCATTTTACTTTAAGTTTATTTGAACATTATTTCAGTAACTTTCTCCCACCTCATCAGGTTCAAACATGTTTTGCTTGTTTCAAGTTTCCTCTAACTTATACTCCAAATGAAGCTGCTTAGCTTTTCTTGGCAGAACCCCTACATCTGTACCCTACCCTAACATGAGCTAATGCAGATTTGGTTGGGCAACATGAACACTATTGCCATTAATTCAGGATCTTGAATACTAACTGACTCTTGAGAAATTTTACAATTTAACCAAAGCATGAAATTGAGGACTAACAAGTTTGATGCAAATATGAAAGGCCTTCCAAATTGTAGCCAGGGTTTCATATCAATGTATCAAAAGTATACAATTAATGGTCAAAACAAAAGAATCTACATGAAAATAGAGAGAAAGCAGAAGGGTGGTCAAATAAATTAATTAGGGGAAGAAATAGAAGAATAGTAAACTTGTGAACTGTGCACAGGAGACATGTTGACTGTGATGATACAGAAATAATGGGGGCAAAACGTTCTGTGCCCACCAAGATTTCTAGAAGGGTGGACAGGAGAACGTATTTGGATAGGAGGCAAAACTTCAGGTCCCCAACCATGGGTTAAACATTTACAATTAAGTCCTCCAAAGTAGGTGGCTGCTAAGACAGCCAATGAAATAATGGTTTTCTTCCTATATTCTATCGATTCTGGAATGATTCCTTTGGGTTGGAAACTATCAAATGCCACTCCATGATAAGAAGGGAATGAGAAAGAATAGGAACTACATATCTTGTTAGCCTTACATTAGTAGTGGGGAAAATGCTAGAATCTGTTATAGAGGATGCGACTGATACTTAGAAAATAATGTTCTGTTTGCTTTTTTGATTATTTCCTGCACCTGTTCATGACATTTTAAAGATCTATGCATCTGAACCTCCAAATTGTTTTGCACAACTATTGTATTTAATTTCATACCTATATTTTCATAAAGCTGACAATATCTACAAGGCAGTGTACTATTTGTGGGATGTACTACTTCCTCCAAGATGTGATAGTACAAATTAGTTCACTAACTTGGCTCTTTCACAAACAAGCCATTTCTTGCAGAAATATAAGGGGTGAAATCTGACCAGATCAATCAGCTCACGAGCAGTCTCAGTCATATGCAGTCTGCTTTATGTATCTAAATGCATATTGTGTAAGGGGTGAAACTTAACAATATTGATCAGTTTATGAGAAGTTGCAATTATACATAATCTAGCTTGTTGTAGTTAAACACATCTATTGTTAGGGGTGAAGCCTGGCCAAGCAAAGCAGCAACACAAGCAAAACTGACCATTGCAGGCAAGTAGAGCTGAATTCAAAAGAAGACTCAATTCAAAAGACCATCATTTATGGTTGTGTCTGATGCAAACTGTTGGCGAAAAGCTATTTTTCTCTGCGTTGTGATGAAAGGTCAGAGACCTGATCATGAATGAGCTGCTGAGTTTTTAAGCATCTTTTATGTCTGAAGTGTGAAAACAGGCAGATCTGTGAGAGGAAGTACCACTATGGTTAATGGTGTGACAGTGCTATCTGCAATGAGTGACAGACATTGATTGTGTATGGATATCTAATGAAGATGCCTGAGACCCAGAGAAAGCCTTATAATCCTAACTCATACTCAGGACCTTAAACTATTGAGTACACCATGGTACGTACTCCGACAGAGTGCATCAGATCATTCATCCATTTGGAGCACTGAAACCAGGTTCTCATGATCTACCAATAGTTGCTGACCTCCACATCACCTCTATCAAGCCTTTGTCAGTAGGGATGGGCTGTTGTTGCTATCCTCAGGGAAAATAACTTCGCTCTCCTTTTTAGCCTTCTTGGGATGCATTGCTAAGAAATTTGTGATGGACCAAACCAAACCCCCTCAAAACAGTCAGTGCAGGGATCCCCTGTGGATGTTCCCCTGAAAAACAAGGATACTGTTTTGGATACTGTTGGGGGGGGATGACTTACCAGGGACATGTAGTGGGGTGCAGGTCTCTGGCACCACGTCTATCCCTGTTGCACAGAAGGGAAGGAGGGAAAGGAGGAGAGTGTTAGTCATTGGGGATTCAATAGTTACAGGGTTAGAAGGTTTGTTGGAACGAACAAGAGTCATGGTTGGTGTGTTGCCTCCCAGCTGTCAGGGTCCATGATGTCTCAGCTCGTGTCTTTGGGGTCCTGAAGGGAAAGGGAGACCAGCCCCAAGTCATGGTCCACATAGGTACCAATGACATAGGTAGAAAGAGGGAAAGCGATGTAAAGCAGGATTTCAAGGAGCTAGGGTGGAAGCTGAGAGCTAGAACAAACAGAGTTGTTACCACTGGTTTGTTACCCATGCCACGTGATAGCGAGGCAAGGAATAGGGAGAGATATCAGCTGAACACGTGGCTGCAAGGAAGGTGCAGGAAGGAGGGATTCAGGTGTATGGATAATTGGGGCTCATTCTGAGGAAGGTGGGACCTCCACAAACAGGAAGATCTTCACTTGAACCAGAGGGGATAGGAAATTTGCTTGTGCTATTCGGGTGGGTTTAAACTAGCTCAGGAGGGGGATGGGAACCTGTGTTGTAGTTCCAGTACACAGGAGGATGAGAGTAGGGAAGACAGGGACAGGATTTCATGGTCACAGGAATGTACTGGCAGACAGCAAACTGGGTTTGAAGTGTGTTTACTTCAACGCCAGAAGTATCCGAATTAAGGTAGGTGAGCTTGCAGCATGGATAGGTAACTGGGACTTTGATGTTATGGTCATTTCAGAGACATGGATGGAGCAGGGTCAGGAATGGATGTTGCAGGTTCCAGGATTTAGATCTTTCATTCAGATCAGGGAAGGCGGTAAAAGAGGGGGAGGTGTGGCCTTATTAGTCAAGGCTGCACTAGCGTTTGGTATAGTTGCAGCATGATATTACAGCTCCAGAACTCAATCCCTCTACCAATAAAACTTAAAACATTGTATGCCTTCTTAATAGCACTATCAACCTGGGTGGCAACTTTCAGGGATCTATGTACATAGACTATTAACGGCGGTTGAAAGAACTTTTGATGAGGACTCATCTACTGTAGTTGTATGAAACAGGAGAGGAGAGTTTTTTTATAGGCCTCCACAGAGTTCCAAGGATGTGGAGGAGAGGATCGCAGAACGATTTTGGGTTGGAGTGAAAGGAACAGGGTGGTCATTATGGGGGACGTTAACTTCCCCACAATGACTGGAATTGTTATAACTCTAGTACGTCAGATGGACCAGTTTTTGTCCCATGTGTGCAGGAGGGTCTCCTGACACAGTATGTCGAAAGGCCAACAAAAGGCGAGGATCTGGTGCTTGGTAATGAACCAGGCCAGGTGTTTGATTTAGTGGTAGGTGAGCACTTTGGAGAAAGTGACCATAATTCGGTTATGTTTAGTTTAGCGATAGAAAGGGACAGGCACATGCCACAAGACAAGAGTTATAGATGGGGAAAGGGCAATTATAATGCGATTAGGCAAGACTTAGGATGCATAGAATGTGGTAGCAAAATGCAGGGAATGGGGACAATCGAAATGTGGAGCTGGTTTAAGGAACAAATATTGTATGTCCTTGATAGGTATGTCCCTGTCAGACAGGGAGGAAGTGAACCTTGGTTTACTACAGACATTGCATCTCTTGTTAAGTGGAAGAAGGAGGCTTATGTGATGATAAGATGAGATGGTTCAGATGAGGCGATGGAGAGTTATAGATTAGCTGGGAAAGATTTAAAGAGAGAGTTAAGAAGAGCAAGTGTGGACATAAGCAGTCTTTAGCAGGTAGAATAAAGGAGAACCCTCAAGTCTTTCTACAGGTATGTGAAGAACAAAAGGACGACTAGAGTAGGAATAGGGCCAGTCAAAGACAGAAGTGGGAAATTGTGGTGTGGACCCTGTGGAGATCGGAGAGGTGCTAAATTAATATTTCTCATCACTTTTCACTTAGGAAAAGGAGCATATTATAAAGGATAAGAATGAGATATGAGATATTAGATGAGAAAGGATCCAGGTTAGTAAGGAAGAGGTGTTATCAATTTAAGAAGGAGTGAAAGTCCCCTGGGCCGGATGGGATTTATCTGAGGATTCTCTGGAAAGCTAGGGAGGAGTTGTTGAAGCCTTTGGCTTTGATCTTTCAGTCTTCATTGTTTACAGGTTTAATCCAGGGACTAGAGGATTGCAAATGTTGTGCCCCTGTTCAAGAAGGGCAGTAGAGATGACCCAGGTAATGATAGACAAGCAAACCTTACGTCTGTTGTATTAAAGTTTTGGAAATGATTACGAGAGACAGGATTTATAATCATCCAGCAAGCAACAATTTGATTGGAGATAGTCAACATGGTTTTGTCAAGGGCAGGTCCTGTCTCACAAACCTCATTGAGTTTTTGAGAAGGTGACAAAGCATGTAGGTGAGGGGAGGGCAGTTGACGTGGTGTACATGGACTTTAGTAAGGCCTTTGATAAGGTTCTACATGGTAGGCAGATGGAGAAAATGCAGAGGCATGGGGTTAAAGGTGATTTAGCAGTTTGGATCAGAAACTGGCCTTCAGTAAGAAGGCAGTGAGTGGTGGTTGATGGAAAATATTCAGCCTGGAGTCCATTTACTAAGGTGTGCCACAAGGATCTGTTTTGGGACCACTGCTGCTGGTTATTTTTATAAATGATTTAGACACAGGTGGATGGGTTAGTAAGTTTGCAGATGACACTAAAGTCGGTGGAGTGGTAGACAGTGTGGAAATATGTTGCACATTGCAGGTGGACTTGGATAAACTGTAGAATTGCACTGAGAGGTGGCAAATGGAGTTCAATGCATATAAATGTGAGCTGATTCACTTTGGGAAGAATAACAGGAAGGCAGCATACTGGGTCAATGGACAGATTCTTAGTAGTATGGATGTGCAGAGGGATCTTGGAGTCTATGTACATAGATCCCTGAAAGTTGCCACCCAGGTTGATAGTGCTATTAAGAAGGCATACAATGTTTTAAGTTTTATTGGTAGAGGGATTGAGTTCTGGAGCTGTAATATCATGCTGCAACTATACCAAACGCTAGTGCAGACGTGCTTGGAATATTGTGTACAGAGCTTAAAAATGTGTTGCTGGAAAAGCGCAGCAAGTCAGGCAGCATCAAAGGAGAAGTAGAATCGACGTTTCGGGCATAAGCCCTTCTTCAGGAATGAGGAGAGTGTGCCAAACAGGCTAAGATAAAAGGTGGGGAGGAGGGACATGGAGGAGGGGTGGTGGGAATGCGATAGGTGGAAGGAGGTTAAGGTGAGGGTGATAGGCCAGAGAGGGGGTGGGGGCAGAGAGGTCGGGAGGAAGATTGCAGGTCAAGAAGGCGGTGCTGAATCTGAGGGTTGGGACTGAGAAAAGGTGGGGGGAGGGGAAATGAGGAAGCTGGAGAAATCTGCATTCATCTCCGGCCTATCACTCTCACCTTAACCTCCTTCCACCTATCGCATTCCCAACGCCCCTCCCCCAAAGTCCCTCCTCCCTACTTTTTATCTTAGCCTGTTTGGCACACCCTCCTCATTCCTGAAGAAGGGTTTATGCCCGAAACGCGTTTCTCATTCTCCTTTGATGCTGCCTGACCTGCTACGCTTTTCCAGCAACACATTTTTAAGCTCTGATCTCCAGCATCTGCAGTCCTCACTTTCTCCATATTGTGTGCAGTTCTGGTGTACATCAGGAAGGATATGGAAGCATTGGGAAAAGTACAGAGGAGATTTACCAGGATGTTGTCTGGTCTGGAGGGAAGGTCTTATGAGGAAAGGCTGAGAGACTTGGGTCTGTTCTCATTGGAAAGAAGAAGGCTAAGAGGTGATTGGATAGAAATGTACAAGATGATCAGAGGATTAGGTAGGGTAGACAGTGAAAGTCTTTTTCCTTGAATGATGATGTCAGCTTGTGCGAGGGAGCATAGTTACAAATTGAGGAGTGATAGATTTAAGACAGATGTCAGAGGCAGGTTCTTTACTCAAAGAGTGGTAAGAGCATAGAATGCCCTGACTGCCAATGTGGTTAACTCAGCCACATTAGTGAGATTTAAACAATCCTTAGATAAGCACATGGATGATGATGGGATAGTGTAGAGGGATGGGCTTAGATTAGTTCACAGGTCGGCACAACATTGAGGGCTGAAGGGCCTGTTCTCTGCTCTATTGTTCTATGTTCTACGTTCTGTGTCAAAGGGACAGCCTAGACCCTAACTTTACTTATTTTACAAGCAAGTGCCAAGAATTGGCTTAACTGTAACTCTATTGAAATAATTAACAAAATAACAAACTACTCACTGAGTGTTCCAATATAGAAACATATCATAAGCACACCCTTGGCAAAAGCAAATTCAGTTACATGGATTGTCTCACATGCAATTCTAGCAGCACAAAAAGAACCCAAGCTTTTAGCTGTAGCAGAGAGATAGATTTTGCAGCTTTTACAACCCCAAGAGCTAATGAAAGCCAAATTAAAAATCCTAGTTCTGTGGAGCTTGACTCCATCCATTTAGGCTGCTTCTATTGTTCCAACGTTTTAAAAAATTCCCAAGGCCTCACAAGCTGTTTACTTTTATTGGCTTGAAGCAGAGCACTCAGTACCTCTGTCTCAACCTCTGTTCATAAAATAAAATAGGACAAAACACACCTCTTAAAGCCAGAATATTGTTACACATGACATTGCTTTTTGCCTGGTCTCTGCAGCTCCAGGAGTGTATGGAAGTGATGCTTCTGGATTGTAGAGAATGAAATGCTTGCCTTTGAAATGTGGAACCCAGATATTGGAGCCCAATAGGAAAAACAGCATGTGGAAGCTGCAAAGAACTGAGGAGAATAGGACAAGAATTCAAAATAGGAGAGAGGCAAGTGATCATTGGATAACCCTAGAAATGCACAGATTCAAAACATAAATAGAGAGGAGTTTGGAACACACACACACACACACACAGCTAAAAATCACACAACACCAGGTTAAAGTCCAACAGGCTTACTTGGAAACACAAGCTTTCAGAATGCTGCCAACAGGCTTACTTGGAAACACAAGCTTTCAGAATGCTGTTCCTTCATCATCTGAAAGCTTGTGATTCCAAATAAACCTGTTGGACTATAACCTGCTGTTGTGTGATTTATAACTTTGTCCACCCCAGTCCAACACTGGCTCCTCCATATCAACGCTCCATAGCCTGTGAGCAATATAAGAAGAGAAAAATATTGATCCCAGATTGACCAAACTTAATTGACATAATCTGAAATTGTGAAAGCAGTCAAAAAGAATACATCACTGAAAATACTTTTTTAACAATCTATAAAAGGAACAGATTGGTTGCACTGAATCACCTTTTCCCTTTCTGCAATTTGTCTTTCAATTTGCATGAAATTTGCAAAGAAAGTTTCAAAGGATATTATTAGATTCTCTTGATTTGTTATATGCTCTTGGGTATTGAACATAAATTGGTATATTTGCCAATTTATGTGCAGGTTCTGTGCTGCTGACTTCAAATGAACAACAACCCAAGGCTGGGCATTCATGAGGTGCTGGGGACCATCAGCAGCAGTAGTAGTATTGTACAAAACACAATCTACAAGCATATGACCTGGCACATTCGCCCTCTATCATTACCATCAAACCCAGGGGATCAATGCTGGTACAATGAAGAGTGCAAGACATGCCAGGAGCAGCATCAAACATACCTAATTTGCCCTCCAACCAGACCTAGCAATGTATTGCCATTGCTTCACTAAAGCTAGGTCAAAAAAATCTGAAATTCCTTCCCTAACATCATTGTGCGGTTTTCTATAATAAATGGATTGCAATGATTCAAGAAGGTAACTCACCATCTTTTCAAGGGCAATTAGATTCCCTACAGTGTGGAAATAGGCCCTTTAGCCCAACAAGTCCACACCGACCCTCCCAGAAGAGTAACCCACCCAAACTCATTTCCCTCTGACTAATGCACCTAACACTATGGTCAATTTAACATGGCCGATTCACCTGGCTAGCACATCTTTGGATTGTGGGATGAAACCAGAGCAAACCCCCATGCAGACACAGGGCAAATGTGCAAACTCCACACAAACAGTTACCCAAGACTGGAATCAAGCCTGGGACCTTGGTGCTCTGCAGCAACAGTGCTACCAACTGAGCTACCATGCCACCTTATTAGGCATAGCAATTAAGGATCACCTCACTAGTACCATCTGCATCTCAAAGAAACAAACGTCTGAGGCCTATGGCAAATGTAAGCACATGATAAATAGGAGCAAGCACAGGCCATTGTTCCTTCAAGCTTGCCCAGCATTTATAAGATAATGGCTGATCTGTTCCATATCACAACTCCTCTTTCATGCCAACATGTCATAGCCCTCAACTCCTCAATATTCCAAAAAAATGTATTTAGATCTTTAAATATTTACAATGATCTCATCTGCACAATTCTCTGGAGTAGAGAATTCCAGATATTCACAAGTCTCCCCGAGGAGTTATTTTACAACTCAATTTTGAATGAATCTTCCTTTCTTACAATATAGATGATATTAGAAAGAACGTAGTACAGTATTTTCAGGGTGTCAACCACAGGATAGAAATATCTAAGGAAAGTAAACAGTACAAAACCAAACACTAAATCCATGTAAATATTCTTCACAATTATAATTGCCATTATCACAAATTATTACCCTTTAATGTGGAAAGTAACAGTTACCATCCTGCTGAAAACTGAGGTAAAACTGAGATCTACTTTCTCAACAATCATTTAAAATTGAAATGTATGGATAAATCTGTGTTTTTTTTGTGTCACTCTGTCTCACACTTTCAACTTCCTCCTCTCGCTCCTACCTCATAACCTCAGATTCTGTCTGCTGCTTACAATAAACAATTTTAAGTTTAACCAAAGACAAAGAAGATGACCCAAATCAAACAAACACTTTGATTTGAAAATTCTCATCCTTGCTTTCAAACTCCTCATGGCCTTGTTCTTCCCCCCCTTTGTTATCTGTGATAGTCCTACAACCCTCAAGGACATCTGTGCTCCTCCAATTGGAGCCTTGTGTACATCCTCATTTAAATCACTTCACCAGTGGTCTTGCCTTAAAGTGCCATATTTCAAATCTCCAGAATTCCCTCCTTCTGCCTTTTTTTTCTCTCTTTAATCCTTTAACATTGTTTGAAAACTGGTCATTTGCCATAATATCTCATGTTGCTCAGTGCCAATATTTGTACTATAATAATCCTCGACAGTATCTTGAAACTTTTACTATGTTCAATGTCCTTTATAAATGCAACCTGGTGTTTTTTGAACATGAGAACCAGAAGTTAGGAAGGAATATTTGCACGTATAAATTAGGAGTAGAAGTAGACCATTCAGCTCCTCAAGTTCATTCCACCATTCAATATGATCGCGGCCAATCTATTTACGTTTCAAATTCTACATTCCCATCAATCCCTGATAATCTTTGATTCTTTTGCCTCACAAGAATTTATCTACCTCTGACTTAAAAATATTTAATGAGCCTTCATTCATTGTTTAATGAGGTAGAGGGTTCTAAAGTTGCACAACCCTCAGAGAAAATAGTTTCTGCATCTTTGTCCCTAAAATGGTGACCCCTATTTTTAAAATAGTACCCATTAGTTTTAGACTGATCCATACAAGGAAACATTCTTTCCATATTCACCTTGTCAACACCATTCAGAATCTTGTACACTTCTGTCAAGTCACCGATAGTTCTTCTAAACTCCAATGAAAACAAGTCCAGCCTGTCCAACCTAACCTCATAAGGCAGAAAATGGGGACTGTAGATGCTGGAGATCAGAGTCAAGATTAGAGTGGTGCTGGAAAAGCACAGCAGGCCAGGCAGCATCTAAGGAGCAGGAAAATCGATGTTTTGGGCAAAAGCCCAATTCCTGATGATGGGCTTTTGCCCAAAACATCGATTTTCCTGCTCCTCGGATGCTGCCTGACCTGCTGTGCTTTTTCAGCACCACTCTAATCTTGACATAAACTCATAAGGCAACCTACTAATTCCAGGTATCAATCTAGTTAACCTCCTTTGCACTGTAAACTGCATTTACATCCTACCTTAAATACGGAAATCAAAACTGCACACAGAATTTGAGATATGGTTTGACCAATGTCATGTATAACTGAAGTACACATTTCAATCAAGTCACTCTTCACTGTTCTAATCTCTAATTGAAACGAGCCCCAACCTCTCCAACATATCTTTATATGACAGTTGTTCATTTCAGGTATCAAACTACTAAACCTCTTCTGAAATACTTCTAATGTAATGTTCTGGCATGCATTTGTCGTTTGAAGGGTGACAAAGGAGAAGAGAGAGTAGAAAGGTAAGGGAAGAAACTCAACAGCAGGGTTCAGAACAAAATCAAAATTGGAAGAGTACAGAGATCTTGGAATTTTTGGCTGGAGAAGTTTCGGAGATGAGGGGGTCAAGAAAGGAATTGTAAACAAGGATGAGAATTTTAAAATTGACGTATTGCAAGACCATGAGCCAACATATGTCAGTGAATTGGAAGTGAAAGTAATTTGGTTAGGATTTGCAGGCAGCAATGATTTGGTTGAGGTCATGTTAATGGAGCTTGTATCTATCCTACATCTATCATATACATGTATTTTTAATGTCTTCAATAATTTAGTTTTATGGCATTACAAAAAAAAATTATGAAAACTATTTTCACTTTTCTTCAAAAGTATGAACAGGAACAAAAATTGGAAGGAAACGAGAATGTGCCAGAGTTTATCAAAGTCAAAGAAACCTTGAGGAGAACAATTATAACAGATGCTGCATAAGATGGCATGTCTTATCCAAGAGCTATTGTATTTATCAACGTGTTTTGTACGTCTTCAAAACTTGAACCAATCAATACACCGATTAAAAATATTGAACTTGTAATTTTCAATAATGAATTAATTGATTTATATCAATTCTGTTGAAAGCACCCTATTGGTCTTTCAGTTGAAAATCATTTGACCACACCTTCAGTTCTGTCAATTCTTTCATCACATTTGACTGCTCTTTTCAGTAAAGTCTATCACACTTCTCAATCAGTAATTTTTTGTCATATAATTGTGTATTAAATATTTTTAAGATGATATGCTAATATGTTCAGATGTGACAGTCATGAAAGCAATTGATACAGATTATGTAAACCTTTATTTTATTCCTTGTCCTAACACTCTGATGATTTAATAATTATTTGTGATGATAATTTGACAAAAGTGGCTTTACCGAAACAACATTGACTTAGAATTTTGATGAAACATTATTTGAATTAAAAAAGAAAGCTTGAAAATCACCTTTCACAAATGAGAAAGAATTGTTATATGAGCTGTTTTCAGTATTATCCCCAATAACTTACATTCTAACCTAAAATTATTTAATAATAGGTAAACTGTAGCTAAGGGTTGGTAGACCAGATAACTATATAGGATTAAGTTTTATAGAATCTTCTCTGAAATGAACTTGAATGGTTTTAATCCTATTCCTAATGGCACAATGTTAATTTGTAGTAAACTACCAATATTATTCTTTGGCCACACGATTGCTCGGAACAGAAGGATGCATAAAATGCAAAGTGTTTCAAGATTAGGGATAAAGTACATTTCTGAGGTGGAATAAATGGAGCTTTAAGTACATCTAACATTTCAATACACCTACTTAACCCTTGTGTTATCTGATACTAATACTGAGTGCCTTAACGAAAAGTGTTAATTTCACTCCTTGGTGAATGCAAAATTCATCCAATGAATATTTATCACCACTAATATTGTTTTGTTGCTTGTAGATTTTAGAATAACAAGTCAAATGATTTGACCTCAGTTGGATTGTTAAATACCTGGAATATGTATGGAGCTATTCATTACTCTGTATGTGCATAATTAGTTAAAATCTTAACAAGAAATAATTATGCTTAAGATTGTGATCCATGTTTGATTAAAGTATCATTTGTATCTTTGCATGCAGGTCTTTGGATTAGGCAGGATAACCTAATGTGGTGTACTTTTAGATTTGTTTCACTTACTTTGCACTGTAATTCATTTTTTAAAAAAAGTTATGTGCAAAGGCAGGTATTTAAAATTTATAAACCACTTGAATTCTTGAACTCAATTCCTGCCCATGCCCCACAGTTAGACAAACTAATTTGCTAACTTATGCTATGATTTGCTTCTTTTTTTGAACAAGCAACAATTTCAAATCACAATAGATATCTGAAATCAGATCTGGTAGAAATATCGATCAAAAAAAAGACAAGCAGCCTCCTTCCCACAAGTAATTCTGAAGAAATTACAAGAACCATTCTTGTGGTGTACCATCTCATCTCTTAATGACTTTGCATTCAATATCTTTGCACAGAAAAATACCTTCTCTCCTTCAAAGAGTTATTGTGCCTCCAAATTAAGAAAACTACTGACTTTTAATGAAAGGGAATATCCATTTCTAATGTCATGGCCACAACTACACTTTAATACAAAGGAAAAAGAAAATCAAAAGAAATCTGTTGTCCTGACATTAGTAGGGACAAAAGATAAAAACAACTGCACTTTAAAGAGGAAGACAGTCAAAGGTACTGATCACATGGTCAGAGAGAGAAATCTATACTGAATATGCACAGTTACTGCATTTACTGTTTGAGTTGAAGTATCTCTGGATATCAGAGTGCGTTGAGAAAAAAATTAACAAATATCAAAATTCACAGCTGACCTTGGAGAAACCTGTGTAGGAGAGCTCACAGCACAGGAACAGATAAGTGCAGAGTTTTTTAAGTGTAGCCTTGCTGTAAATGTACAATAGTGAGTGGAGTGGGTTCTTTCATGATTACATATTTTATTAGATCTGTCTCAATTAAATTTTAATAACATAAGCCATAAGTATTAAGTTAGCCTGGAGCAGTTTTTTTTAGAACGATAAGGCGGTGCTATTTTCTGGGTCTGCAGATTGTGAAGGAGCAAAGATGGCCTTTAGTAGAGTGATGTGCTCTTCCTATTGGATGTGGGAGTTTAGGGAGAGTTTCTATGATACTGATGATTATGTCTGTGGGAAGTGTTTTTGGTTGCATCCTATCCAATCGCATGGATCAGTTGGAGCAACAGTTAGAGGCAATAAGAATTTACAAGAGCTAGGGAGTGTGATGGATACCAGTTATAGGAAGGGAGAAAAGCTGCAGATGCATTCAGGTAGATGGTTTAACTCCAGGAAAGGTAAGAGAAGAAGGCAGGTAATGCAGGAGTCTCCTCTGGCTATCCCCATCTCAAGCAAGTGTACTGTTTTGGAAAATATAGGGGGTGATGGATTCCTAGGGGAATGTAGCACGAACAGCCAAGTTTGTGGTACTGAGAATGGACCGAATGGAATGAGAGTTGCGTCCAAGCGATTGATTGTGATAGAGGACTTTTTAAAATCAGACACACAGACATGTTTCTGCTGCCGGTAGCAAAAAATCAGAATAATGTGTTGTGTCCCTAGTGCCAGGATCAAAGATACCTCAGAGAGGATGCAGAATATTCTCAACGGGGAGACAGATCAGCAGGAGGTCATTGTACACATTGGAAAAAATAAAAGAGGAAGGGAAAAGAATGAGGTTGTGAAGGGAATATATAGAAAGCTAGGCAGGAATTTAAAAAGGAGATCATCGGGGGTCGTAATATCTGGATTACTCCCGGTGCTATGAGTTGGTGAAGTTAGGGATAGGAGGATAGAGCAGATGAATGCATGGCTGAGGGGCTGGTGTATGGAAGTGGGATTCACATTTTTGGATCATTGGAATCTCTTCTAGGGTAGATGTGACCTGTGCGGGAAGGACTGATTGCACCTGAATTGGAAAGGGACTAAGATACTGGCAGGGAGACTTGCTAGAGATGTTCGGGAGGATTTAAATGAGTAAGGGGGGAGGGGGAAGTGGAGATGGGTTTAGAACCCAGGGAAATAGGGAGGAAAGAGACTGAGATTGGTGCAGTTGGAAAAGGAGCAAGTCAAAAAGACAGGACAGGCAGAAACAAAACAGAGAAAAATGTGGGACTGATAAATTAAACTGCATTCATTTCAATGCAAGAGGGAAGGCAGATGAACTCAGGGGACGGTTAGGATTTTGGGACTGGCATATCATAGCAATTACAAAGGCTTAGCTCAGGGATGGACAGGACTGGCAACTTAATGTTCCAGGTTATTCAGAGATTTCAGTTATCTGGAAGAATAATAGGGTGGTTATGGTATGGGATTTTGACTTTCCAAATATAGACTGGGACTGCCATAGTGTTATGGGTTTAGATGGAGAGGAATTTGTTACATGTGTACAAGAAAATTTTCTGATTCCGGATGTGGATATACCTACTAGAGAAGCTGCAAAAATTGACCTACTTTTGGGAAATAAGTTAAAAATCACATAACACCAGGTTATAATCCAATAGGTTTATTTGGAAGCACTAGTTTTCAGAGCACTGCTTCTTCATCAGGTAGCTGTGGAACAGGATCATAAGACACAGAATTTATAGCAAAGGATTACAGAGTCATGCAACTGAAATGATATATTGAACAAACCTAGATTGCTGTTAAGTCTTTCATCTTTTGGAATAAATTTCAGGTTTCGGTTCATTAATATTTAAATCTCAGAAATTCTTTTAAGTCACATTCTCGAAATAACTTAAGGTTCATAAAAAAAGGTGACATATCAGCTCAGACAACGCATTAAAGGCGTGAGATTAGTGTCGGTCTGTATTTCAATCTTGAGTCATTCTGGTTCCATTTACAAAGTAGGAATTTATAAAATATTACCTGGATTGACTGCCTAATGGTACAAGAGCAGAAAAAGAAGCCATTGTGAATGACTCATAGAATTGGACAATTAAAAGTGAAACTAAGCAAAGACAGTCACATTGAGTTCAACAAAGAAATGGGGACATTTTGATGAGGATGATATTGTCAACCATACTGTGACTGCAGATAGATTAACAATGATTAGAATGGTTAATACACCATGATCATTACCAATTCATATGGTCGAGATAAAGTTGATTCTTCCAACTGCAAACCCAAATGGAGTGCTATTGTTTGTGAATTGAGACACGTGGCATAGATAATTCATCTTCTCAAATAAATCATCTTCTCAGCGGCATGGTGACCCAGTGATTAATGCTGCTGCCTCACAGTGCCAGGTACCCTGGTTCGATTCCAGTCTCGGGCGACTGTCTGTGGGGAGTTTGCACTTTCTCCCTGTGTCTGTGTGAGTTTCTTCCAGGTTCTCAGGGCTCCTCCCACATACAAAAATGTGCAGGTTGGTGAATTGGCCATGCTAAATTGCACCTAGTGTTCAGGGATGTGTAGGTTTGGTGCATTAGTTGTGAGAAATGTAGAGTAATAGAGTGGGGGAATGGATCTGGCTAGGTTAGTCTTCTGAGGGTTGGTGTGGACTTGTTGGGCCAAACAGCTTGTTTCCATACTATAGGGATTCTATGATTCAAATGTCATGAATGGCTGGGGGAGTGGCAACCTCATGCCACACCATTCATTTTTACAGCATGACAATGTTTTGTCTTTCTGAGAGGAGATTCCAATCAGGGTTCGAGCACAGATGTAGAGTCATACTTCCATTCTGACAGTTCCCTTTTACTGCAGAGCTGTCAGAGGAGGGCAAACAATGTCCCCTTCATCACAGCACTCAACACCTTGACTTTGAAATTTAGAAGTCCAGAGTTAGGCAAGTGTGACGTTAGTGTGCCAGGAGTGCAAGGTGCCAAGTGTGTAGGGTGCCAGGAAGTAGAATCAGGTGAGATCAGCACCATGTAATCAGCTGGTACAGTGTCGAGTAGGATTACAGGAGATCATGTCCAGTTCTGGGACAGTGGACCTGTTCCAGTGGTGGGCTGAAGGGCGTGGGGTCCGGGGAAGTGGGTTAGTAACTTGGTCCTGAGGAAGGGAATGTGAAGTAGACTTCAAGAGGAAGGGGAAGGGGTCTACCTAGTCCAGAATGGGGGTAGGAATGGACATCAGTTAAGTGTGAAAAAGAGGTGCTCATTAGTTCCCTACTTTAAAGGGAATTCAATTGACAATTGTGACCAATTGCAAAGCACAGTGAAAGCATCAATCATTGAGGCAAAAGTGAGTACTGCAGATACTGGAGATTAGAGTCAAGATTGTGGTGTTGGAAAAGCACAGCGGATATGGCAGCATCTGAGGAGCAAGAAAATTGACGTTTCGGGCAAAAGCCCTTCTTCAGGAATGAGGCTGGGAGTCTTGGGGGTGGAGAGATAAGTGTGAAAGAGTGGGGGTGGGGGGAAGGTGGCTGACAGTGCAATAGGCAAATGGAGGTGGGGGTAAAGGTGATAGGTCGGAGGGGAGTGTGGAGTAGATAGGTGAGAAGGAAGATTGACAGATAGGACAGGTCATGAAAGACAGTGCTGAGCTGGAAGGTTGGAACTGGGGTAAGGTGGGGGGAGGGGAAATGAGGAAACTGGTGAAATCCGCATTGATGCCCTGAGGTTTGAGGGTCCCGAGGCAGAAGATGAGGGATTATTTCTCCAGATGTCGGGTGGTGAGGGAATGGCGTTGGAGGAGGCCCAGGACCTGCATGTCCTTGGCAGAGTGGGAAGGGGAGTTGAAGTGTCGGCCATGTGGCGGTAGGGTTGATTGGTGTGGGTGTCTCTGAAGTGCTCTGTGAGTAGGCGTCCTGTCTCCCCAGTGTAGTGGAGACCACATCGGGAGCAACGGATACTGTAAACGTGTGGAAGTGCAGCTGAAACTTTGATGGATGAGGCAGTCTCATTGGGGCTTTGGATAGAGGTGAGGGGGGAGGTGCGGGCGCAGGTTTTGCAATTCCTGCAGTGGCAGGGGAAGGTGCCAAGACAGGAGGGTGGGTTGTTAGGGGGTGTGGACCTGACCAGGTAGTCATGGAAGAAATGATCTTTATGGAAAGCGGATAGGGGTGGGGAGGGAAATACATTTCTGGTAGTGGGGTCCATTTGTATGTGGCGGAAATGGCGGAGGATGGTACGATGTATACGGAGGTTGGTGGGGGTGGAAGGTGAGGACCGGAGGGGTTCTTGTCCTTGTTGCGGTTGGAGGGGTGGGATTCAAGGGCAGAGGTGCAGGACATGGATGAGATGCGCTGGAGGGCATCATCAACCACGTGGGAGGGGAAATTGCGGTCTTTAAGGAAGAAGGTCATTTGGTGTGTTCTGTGGTGGAACTTGTCCTCCTGGGAGCAGATACTGTGGAGGCAGAGGAAATAGCAATAAGGGGTAGCATTTTTTTCAGGAGGCAGGGTGGGAGGAGACATAATCCAGGTAGCTGTGGGAGTCTGTGGGTTTGTAGAAAATATTAGTGTTGAATCAGTCACCGTTGACGGAGATGGAGAGGTCCAGGAAGGGGAGAGAGGTCTCAGAGGTGGTCCAGACGAATTTAAGGCCAGGGTGGAATGCGTTGATGAAGTTGATGAACTGTTCAACCTACTCGTGGGAGCACGAGGTGGCACCGATGTAATAATCGATGTAGCAGAGGAAAAGGCAGGGAGTGGTGCCAGCGTAACTGCGGAAAATAGACTGTTCTATGTAGCCGGCAATGAGACAGGCATAGCTGGGGCCCATGCGGGTGTCCATGGCTACCGCTTTCATCTGGAGGAAATGGGAGAATTCAGAGGAGAAATTGTTGAGGATCAGGAGTAGTTCAGCCAACGAAATAAGAGTGTCAGTGGAAGGGTACTGGTGTGACGGCAAGAGAGAAAGAAACAGAAGGCTTGGAGGCCCTGGTCGTAATGGATTGAGGTGTATAGGGACTGGATGTCCATGGTGAAGATGAGGCATTGAGGGCCAGGGAAACGGAGGTCTTGGACGAAGTAGAGGGCATGGGTGGTGTGCCGAACATATGTGGGGAGTTCCTGGACAGGGGCAATAGGAGAGTATGAAGAAGGGCTTATGCCCGAAACGTCGATTCTCCTGCTCCTTGGATGCTGCCTGACCTGCTGCGCTTTTCCAGCAACACATTTTTCAGCGAGTATGGAGGTATGTGGAGAATAATTTGGTGGGCAGGAGCAGGCTGAGACGATAGGTCTGCCAGGGTAGTCAGGCTTGTGGATCTTGGGTAGGAGGTAGAATCGGGCAGAGTGGCGTTCCCAAACTATGAGGTTGGAAGTTGTGGGTGGGAGATCTCCTGAGGCGATGAGGTTGTATATGGTCTGGGAGATGATGGTTTGGTGATGGGGGGGTGAAGTCATAGTGAGGGTGTGGTAGGAGGAGGTGTCTTCGAGTTGGCACCTGGCTTCAGCGGTGTAGAGGTCAGTGCGCCAAACTACCACTGCACCCCCTCCCCCTTGTCCACTGGTTTGCTGGTGAGGTTGGGTTGGAGCAGAGGGCGTGGAGGGCTGCGTATTGTGAGGGTGAGAGGTTGGAATGGGTGAGGGGGTGGGCAGGTTGAGGTGGTCAATGTCTTGGCAGCAGTTGGAAACAAAGAGATTGAGGGCGGGTAACAGACCGTCACGGGGTGTCCAGGTGGATGGGGTGTGTTGGAGACGGGCGAAGGGGTCCTCAGAGATTGGGTGGGAGTCTTGATTGAAAAAATAAGCCCACAGGCGCAGGTGGCGGAAGAAGTGTTCAATGTCGCAATGCGTACTAAATTCATTGATGTGTGGACAGGGGAGATAAAGGTAAGGCCTTTGCTGAGGACTGATCGTTTGTCCTCAGTGAGGGGGAGGTCTGGGGGGATGGTGAAAACTCAGCAGGGAGTGGGGACAAGGACTATAACTGGAGTGGGTATGGTAGTGGGGGGAGTGGGGGCAACGTTATTTGCGGAAATGATGTTCACCCGGGGTTCTGGGGGGGGCGGGGTGATGACAATGGTGACACCGCCGCGCACCC
>NC_057735.1:27298634-27301619 GCF_004010195.1 Chiloscyllium plagiosum
ACCTATCACCTTTACTCCCACCTCCATCCACCTATTGCACTCTCTGCTACCTTCCCCCCATCCCTACTCCCCTCCCATTTATTTCTCCACCGAAGCTCCTGATGAAGGGCTTTTGCCCGAAACGTTGATTTTCCTGCTCCTCGGATGCTTCCTGACCTGCTGTGCTTTTCCAGCACCACACCCTTGGCACCAATCCTTGAGACAGTTTTGAATTGAAGCCTTCCCTGGAAGAACCAATCTATTGCCTGTGAGTGGCTATGCTCCTTCAACTTTGCTGTTCTCATCTAAATGTTCAATAGCAATGTCTTGCAAGATGTAACATACTAGGAACATTGTAAAGCTTGCTCTGGTTTGAGAATCTGAAATTCAGTTACAACATTTTTTCCAATTTGGTTAATTTTCATGCCATCTTTGAAAATAGGAACAAGACTTAGTGTAAGTGGAAAGTAAGTCTGATCTTCTCTTGGTCTTTCTCTTGTATTTGAAGATAAAGACAATTCAATTATTTGTATTATCACGTTGAATAATGAAAAACTATTTAATCCATGAAGTCTTATATAAAGACACTATGATTCCCTTATTATGGGCTCACTTTTTCCCTTGCAGCAACCAGAGGTTAAAAGAAATTGCCTTTTTTCAATCATTTCCTAGGATATAGCCATCGTTGGCAAGGCCAGCATTTATTGCCTATCCTTAATTGTTCAGAGGGTAGTTAAGAATCAACCACATTGCTGTGGATCTGGAGTCAAATGTGGGCCAGACAAGATATAAAAATCCCTGAAGGACATTAATAACAGATGGGTTTTTCCCAAAAATTGACAATGGGTTTCATTGTCATCATTCTGAATTTTTTTAAAATTCAAATTCCACCATCAGCCATGGTAGAATTCAAACCCAGGACCCCAGAACATTACTTGGGTCTCTGGATTCGTAGTCTAGCAATAATACCACTAGGCCTTTGGCTCTCCTAAGATGAAGATATTCTGCTCAGAGACATTGCCTGACGGTTTGGCTTGTAGAGCATTATTTCATGAATACCATAACTTCGAGGTGCCAGTTTTGGACTGGGATGGACAAAGTTAAAAATCACACAATACCAAGTTATAATGCAACAGGTTTATTTGGAAGCACTAGCTTTTGGAGCACCGCTCCTTCATCAGGTGGTTGTCCAAAAGCTAGTGCTTCCAAATAAACCTGTTAGACTATAACCTGGTGTTATGCAATTTTTAACTTCATGAATACCTGCCTCATGAAGGCAGATCTCCTCAGAGATCAGCAAATGGAGGTACCTAGTAAGCCATGTGTCATTTTATAACATCGTGTAGACAATCATTTTCTGTTTCTGCTCAAAATAAGTACCCTGTAGAGAAAAACAGGGAGAAAGAGAAGTACACTGAGCAGGATGCCTAGCTGCAAAGTTGTGGTTTTCAAAATTAAGCTGCCGCTGTCAACAATTGACAGAACATCGGGGCTGCAATTAAATCAAGAAAGTACAAAAAAAGCAGCAGAAACAAAAAAAAGAGTGCAAATTGCCTGAATTAACAAGAACACTGCAATGAAAGGTCAGCTAATATTAGAACTTCATTTGAAAAACACAAGCTCCAGAACTGCTGAAACTATTTGTTGCAAAGCATATTTTAAAGAGAGTACAGCAACTATGTTTGTTAGTGCCTGTGGATCTCTGCTTCAGCAAGAATCTGAAGCCTGAACAAAGGGAAGATTGAGAACAGCTCTACATTTAAAATAACCACATTGTGCCCCCAATGCAGAGGTGAAATTTAGACATATTAAGAACGTCCACAGAATAAAAATAATAGAAATAATAAAATAATGGTAGAAATAATAAAAGCAAAGATACAACAGCAGTTTAAAAGGGAGAAGAGCAGACAAAGGAAGCACATGGTGAGGACAGTGCAGGAGAGAGAGAGAACCTGCACAGTTACCGCCTTTGCTGTTTGATTTCGTGTATCGCTGGACATCGGAGTGCATCTGGGAAAATTAACAAACAATGAAATTCACGACTAATCTTGGAGGAACTGTTGGCGAAGTTCACAGCACAGAATCAGATAAGCTATTTGTTGTTTTAAGTCTGTCCAAGAGAAAGGCTGCAGTAGTGAGTATAGTGGATTCTTTCTTGATTATATGTTTTTGGAGATAAGTCTCTTGATTAAACTTAAAATATAAGTCATAGCTCTTAATTTAACCTGGGGCAGTGTTTGTAGAGGAATAAGACAGTGTTATTTTCTGGGTCTGTAGATTGTGAAGGAGCAAAAATGGCCTTTGCAGTGATATGTACTTCTTGTCAGATGTGGGAGTTTAAAGAGAGTTTAAGGATTACTGCAGATTATATCTGCCATAAATGCTGTTGGATGCGAATCTTATCAGATCGAGTGGATCGGTTGGAGAGACAGATAGAAGCGATGAAGAATTTGCAACAGCAACAGTATGTGATGGATGGCAGTTATAGGAAGGGGGGAAAGTCTCAGATACAATCATATAGATAGGTTAACTCCAGGAAGGGTAAGAGAGGTAGGCAGCTAGTGCAGGCGTCTTTTGTGGCTATACCCATTTCAAACAGGTATGCTGTTTTGGAAAATGTAGGGGATGATGGATTCTCAGGGGAACATAGCACAAAAAGCCAGGTTTCTGGTATTGAGACTGGCTTTAATGCAACGAAGGATATGCCAGCTTCCAAGAGATCAATTGTGTTAGACGTTTCTGTGGCCAGCAGAGAAAAAGCAGAATGATGTGTTGTTTCCCTGGTGCCAGGATCAAGGAATGTCTCAGAGAGGGTGCAGAATGTTCTCATGGGGGACAGGGGCCAGCAGGAGGTCATTGTCCACATTGGAACCAACGATATAGGAAGGGAAAAGGTTGAGATTCTGAAGGGAGATTACAGAGAGTTAGGCAGAAATTTAAAAAGGAGGCCCCCAAGGGTAGTAATATCTGGATTACTCCCAGTGCTACGAGCTAGTGAGGGCAGGA